>NC_092798.1:19406910-19706910 GCF_918797505.1 Bemisia tabaci
AGGTGGAGGTACGAGACGTCTTGACTTTCTGAAAGTCACTTTCCTCAAGTTAGTTTGCTTGGGTTTGGAGCGGCTGTCTAACATGTTTGACTTATTACCCGTACACCCTTGCTTGCCGCTCTCCGTAGGTGAGGAAATTAGGAGCGCCCAAATTGAAGACGAGGAGCCAATGAAGAGAACATCTGTGCTAATTGTCTTCTCTCTCGCTCTTTGAATTTTCGCTGAGTTCGGACAAACAATTTCCATATCGATTGTTGAGGTGAAGAAAAAAACGAGCTGGTAGTACTCAACCCTTTCAGGATTAAAGTAGCTGTCCTACACTGGAAAAAAAAAAAAAAAAAAAAAAAAAAAAAAACATTGTATCTAGAGTCCAGACTCTTGAAAACATTGAAAAGAAAAAAGGACTCTTGATTCAATCGGATTTAAGCTTAAATCAAAAGGAAATCTGCTCAGATTAAGAGGCTTGGTTCTTGATTTAAGCTTAAATCTGATTGAATCAAGAGTATTTTTTTTTGTCGATGTTTTTAAGAGTCTGGACTCTAGGTCCAATGTGTTTTTTTTCCAGTGTACCATTATAAAAAAGTGCCCTCGCCATGTGACCTGTATCCCTTCAATTTTGAGTTTAGTCCAGAGATCTTTTAGGATCTAAAAATAATGACCCAGATGGTGTGCTTGATGCCCACTTTTAAAGAATTAAAGGCATTTTTCAAAATGTACAGTCCTTCAAAATGAGCTTTCCGTGTGATTTTGCTAAAAATGGACTTTGGCCCCTAGCCCCTCCCTTCCCCAATTTCAGCGTACCCCAAAATCGTTTGACGTGCATAAGGAGACCATAGATATGGTATTCTCTGCAAATTTTAAATGAAATCGAACAGGTAGATTCTGAGATATCGCTTTACACAGATTTGGGGGACGCCGGACGGACGGACACACATGTTTTCAAGTATGGTTATTGTTTTATACCAGCCTCCTCCGTCTGCAAATGCGAATTTTTAAATTATAGAATTTTTGGGCATTTTTTCTATTTCAATTTTCTGAGAAACCTGGCAATCAGCTTGGATGCCAGAATCGCGCGCACCGCCGGACCGTTCGCTGTGTACTGCTTATGCAACCAGTCCCGCGTCCCACGCACGCATCACGTGGGCACGCGTCGCGTCGCGCGCTCTAATCACGCGGCCGCGCGTCGCGTCGCGGCTATAAAAAGCGAGCGGCCGCGCGTCTCATCACCAGTCGCAGCTCAACCGCAAGAAGAGTAGCAACCACGGTAAGTACCTCCAAGTACACACAGCTCTCATCCATCGGCGCGCTGGTCCATCTCTAACCGAGCTCTCCACGGCTCCAACGACTTGCGGGTCTTCCATGCCCACATCGCCCGGAGCGCTACCGCACTGGGCCAGCCCGAGGAGCCGTCTCTTGGGGTCTCTTCGGCGTCTCCAAGCGCAAAAACCAACGTGGACTTCCATGTCCAGATCGCCCGGAGTGCTATCACACTGGGCCAGCCCGACCGAGCTATCTCGTGGGGTGTTCTAAGCGCTTCCAAGCGCACAAACCAAGTCCTCTACAGGACAGCTGGCACTCGTCCGCTCTTTCTCAGGACCAGCGCTAGCCGACTCTAAAAGTCGCACTCCTTTTCATGGTGCCGAAACCCGGGAACTATTCGTTGAATAGTTCTCTGTACGAATCTTAAATTTAGCTCTCCCAACTAAATTTTATGCTATTTAATTTTCATCCAAGAAAATTTCATTCTATTTAATTTTCCTAAGAAAATTACTCTACTAAAATTTTCAGGAAAAATCATTCAGCTAAATTTTTCTGAAAAATTTAGTTGAAATGGCGGGTGATCAAGACTCCTCAGGTAAGGCGCATCCAGGCACACCAAAATCGAGGGAAAGTTCTCCAGCGCACCTCGCCGAACTAGCAGCGCTCAAGGCGGATCGAGAGAGAATTTTTTCTGCTACCCAGAGTATAGCGGATATTTTCACGAGTGAATTGAGCGAAAAAAACTACAGGGATCACGAGCGATCCCTCCTAAGGATCCAGAAGTTGCAGGCCGACTTCGACGCAATACAATCAGCCGTCCTAAAGGCAAATGTATACGTCGTGAAGGATGATAAGGTACCTGTAACTGCTGTCCAGAAATCTTATGACGAGCTGGTTCGTTCATTAGAAAAAATCTATCAACAAAAATCCAGGAGACCGGAAACATCAAACGGTGACAATGCCGTTGGCGGCGTACGGCTCCCTAGGTTGGAACTTCCTACTTTTAGCGGAGATTATTCAGAGTGGACGTCCTTTTACAACTTATACAAGGCGACCATCCATGATAATGAGAAACTGAAGCCAGTCGAGAAACTTCATTATTTAACTTCTAAGCTCAGGGGTGAGGCCTTGGAGTTAATAAAGAATATCGAGGCCGAAGAAGATCAATACGCTGTCGCCTGGGATTTGCTGATAGGAAGATACCAAAACACAAGAAAGCACATATCTCATCACTTTTTTGGACTGCTTGATATGCCATTCATCAATTCTGATAAGGACATACCTAATGCCTTAACTCAGATCAACAAACATAAGCATGCGCTTCGAGCATTAGGCTACGACTCGAAGGATTATGGACCTATGGTGGTAGCAGTCGTTTTGCGGAAATTGTCTCCATATCACAAGAAGCGTTTTGAAGACTCCAGGACAGATTCCACTGTTTATCCAACGTTGGAGGATGTCATGAACTTCTTGGAGAAGGAAAATGCAAAAATCGATGATGTCTCATCTAAAAGAGGTGAAAAATCAAGCAACGATAATCGATCACAAAAGAAGGCCTTGTATGTCGGAACAAATTCTCAGTCAAGGAGCAATGCTAACCAAGCAGAGCCAAACAAGTCGGCATGGCGCAAGGGCAAGGGATCATCCAAGTCCCAAAATTCAAGTGGTAAACGACGAAATGAATCTGAAATATCTAATTCTGATTGTCCCTGCTGTCAAGAAAAGCATCCATTATTTTTATGCGCTCAATTTAAGGCCAAAAAGACTGAAGATCGGAGGAAAATCGTCGAGTCTCTGAAAAGATGTGTAAACTGTCTCTCTCCAGGAGACTGCACGAGTAATAGCTGCAAGAGCTCTAGAAGGTGTTACGTCTGCGATGAGATGCATCACACTCTGCTACACCGAGACAAGAATTACTCCATGGGTCAAGAAGATAAAGGCAGTTCCAAGAAGGTGATGATGGGCACGAAAAAATCAACGAAGGCTACAGTAATGTTCGCCACCGTCCTCGTAAGAGTAAAAACTCACAATAGCTCCAAAATTGTGAGAGCAGTTCTCGACTCCGCTGCACAGGGGACGTTTATTACGACCGAATGCACTCATGCTATAGGGTTGCCTATCGTCCAAGGGGCAGGAGCCATCCAAGGCATATCCAGTCTCCCAAGTTCTACTCGTGGTACGGCCACTGTGACTCTGTCATCTGTAGACAATAAAGTGTTCGCTAGGGAACACGAACTAATCATTTTGGATAAAATCACTGATTTTACTCCTTCCACGTTCATCCATGATGACGTGCAGCACTTAGTGCGCGGTTTACCCATGGCTGACCCAGAATGGAACCAGCCTGGGCCCGTAGATCTTTTAATTGGTGCGGACCTCTTTCCTGTCTTAATTATTGGAAAACCGCGGCCTCTGGGCACAAATATGCCCTATCTTATTGAAACGAGGTTGGGACATGTGTTAATGGGATCTGCTCCAACGCAATTGCATCCTCCCATGGTGCTCATGGCTGAGTTGGAACAAGGTTCCATTGCCCAGCTCAGCAAAGATATTCAAAATTTGTGGCAGATCGAGACAATACCTTCCAGAGAGCCAACGAAGCCTCCTGATGACCCGGCTGAAATTTATTTTCGTGAGAATGTCGAGCGTCTGCCCAACGGACAATTCTCAGTACGACTACCGTTCGCAAAGCCTCCAAGCGCGCTGGGAGAGTCCTATCCACAGGCACTTCGGCGTTTTCTGGCTTTAGAAAGACGTTTCAAGCATCAGCCAGAGTTTCACAAGCTATATGTGGAATTCATGGACGAATATCAGAAGAACGGAGTTATGACTCTTGCTCCGGACAATGTTATGGAGGGTTCACACTGCTTTCTTCCTCATCATGGCGTTATAAAGGAGACTAGTTCCACTACGAAACTTAGAGTAGTTTTCGACGCAAGTGCAAAGACAAGTACCGGCGAATCCTTGAACAGCGTGCTCCATACTGGACCTTCTCTACTAAAGGATATCAGAGACGTACTAATGGGATTCCGAAGACACAAGGTTGTGTTCTCCTGCGATATTCGGCAGATGTACTTACAAATTGCGCTACACCCTGAAGACAGAAGGTACCACCTGGTGTTATGGCGTCCTAACAAGGAAGCTCCTGTGCAGATCTATCAGCTAAACCGGGTCACCTTCGGTGTAGGCAGCTCGTCGTTCTTGTCGAGCAGATCGTTAATAGAGCTTGCCACTCTTTACAAAGACCGGTACCCCAGAGCATCCAAGTTAATTCTGGAGGACATTTTCTGCGATGATGTGATCTCAGGGGATAGAACCGTTGAATTAACTCGATCTCTCATCGAGGAGTTAATTGCGCTACTCAAGGAAGGCAACTTTGCGCTCAGGAAGTGGACCAGCAACGACTCAAAGGTTCTGGAAGGCATTGCCGACGAAGATTTAGAGGTACCATTTACCTGGGAAGATCCTATGACTTCCTCATTTTCTATGTTGGGTCTTCATTGGCTCCCAAGACCAGATGCATTTTCATATCGAGTGGACCAACCCATCAGGGCTACCACGAAGAGAGCAGTCCTCTCTGCCATAGCCAAGATTTACGACATCCTTGGCTGGGTATCACCTGTGACATTTCTCGCCAAAACATACATGCAACAGCTATGGTTGCTCAAGTTGGGCTGGGACGAACCCCTGCCAGGGGGATTCCAGACCAAATGGGACAAATTCATGCTTGCGCTCTCATCCTTAAGGCAAGTTCGAATTCCAAGATTATTGGCATTAGAAGAATCCCTTGTGCAACTACATGCCTTTTGTGACGCATCTGAAGCCGGTTATGCAACCTGCATTTATATCAGGACCAATGAGCCACCACATGACACGAACTTGGTAACAGCCCGTACCAGAGTAGCTCCGTTGAAGAAGATCTCTCTGCCGCGGCTTGAGCTCTGCGGAGCGACTGTGTTGGCGGATTTAACGGATTATGTGACAAAGCAGCTTGATCCATACTATAATATCTCTGGCATTCACGCCTGGACTGATTCTAAAATTGTGCTCCAGTGGATCCAGACCCCATCTTACAAGCTGAAGACATTTGTGGCAAATCGGGTCTCCCATATACAAGAGCTCTTATCCAATGTAATTTGGCATCATGTCCCTTCTAAGGACAACCCAGCCGACTGTGCGTCACGTGGACTTCTAGCGTCCGAACTCTTGAATCAAGAAATCTGGTGGAAGGGGCCAACATGGCTTCGAGAAGACTCCTCACAATGGCCTGCAGCTCCGTTACCGCTCGCGACTGACTCAGTTCCTGAGAGCAAGAATCTTGCAGTATTATTGGTCTCCAAGCCTATTCAAACTTTCTCTAAATATTCTTCATGGACTAGGACTAAGCGAGTCTTGGCTTACATCCTTCGCGCAATCACTCCAAAGAAGTCACGATGTGGAGGAGAGTTAACCATGGGAGAATTAAAGAAGGCTGAGCTGCAGCTATTCCGGAAGGTTCAAGAAGACTGCTTTCAGGATGACTTACTCAAACTGAAGAAAATTCAAGATGGAGTGAACATCTTGTGCGCTAAGCCGGTTCAAACTTTAAGTCCGTACTTGGATGAAGATGGCCTAATAAGAGTGGGAGGTCG
Source organism: Bemisia tabaci (assembly GCF_918797505.1). Classification (NCBI taxonomy): domain Eukaryota; kingdom Metazoa; phylum Arthropoda; class Insecta; order Hemiptera; family Aleyrodidae; genus Bemisia; species Bemisia tabaci. Next base: position 19,412,802 of record NC_092798.1, read on the forward strand.
CCTTAAGAATGCAGACCTCGCTGAAGGTGAACGGCACCCGATCCTGTTATCCGGGAAGCATCACCTGACTCAGCTGCTTATTCGCGAGTATCATAAGGATCTCGACCATCCTGGAACCCAAACTCTACAATCTCTTCTCACAAGGCAATTCTGGATAACCGGAGCCCGAAGGGCAATTCAACATTGCGTTCATCAGTGTCTCAAGTGCTTCCGAGCGAGACCAAGAAACAGCGCACCGCTAATGGGCGACTTGCCTGCACCTCGTGTAACGCCCAGCTCCCCATTTACTCATACTGGCATGGACTTCGCAGGCCCCTTTTCTGTAAAAACCTACAATCTTAGATCCGCCCGGACCGTGCAAAGCTACATCTGCATATTCGTTTGCTTCTCCACGAAAGCTGTGCACATAGAGTCTGTACACGATCTAACATCTAACTCGTTTATTGCAGCTCTAAGAAGATTCACAGCCCGTCGAGGGTGTCCCACGGACTTGTACAGTGATTGCGGAACTAACTTCGTGGGCGCGGACAACGCCTTGAAGAAATTAATTTCCCAAGAGTCGAATGATCTAAGCGAGCATGCTCTAGCAAGAGGCATTAAATTCCATTTTAATCCTCCTGCGGCTCCGTTTCAAGGAGGACTTTGGGAAAGAGCAGTGCGTAGCATGAAGGAACACTTCAAAAGGATTGTCGGAGACCAAAAGCTCCAGATGGATGAATTTCAAACCGTTTTGTGTCGGATCGAGGCCATCTTGAACTCCAGACCTCTTACGCCAATGTCAAATGACCCAAATGACCTCGAGGTTCTGACTCCTGGTCATTTCTTGATAGGCAGGCCTGTAGTATCCCCTCCAGAGGAAGAACACGGGGACACTCCTCTTCCCAGGCTCAAGAGGTGGAAGTACGTGGAAGCTCTCTCTCAGCAACTTTGGAAAAGATGGTGTAGTGAATACCTGCAAACTCTACAAAAGAGGAATAAATGGCTTAAGACATCAACTCCGCTGAAAGAAGGTGATCTCGTGCTCATTGAAGATCCTCAACTCCCCACCCTTTGCTGGAAAAGAGGTCGGGTGTTGCAGACGTTTCCTGGGAAAGACGGGCAAGTTAGAGTCGCCACCGTGCGTACTCCCACCGGCGAGCTCAAGAGACCCGTGCTCAAGTTATTTCGTTTGCCTGCGGAGGATTGATCACCCACCATTAACTGCTAGTTGTTAAGTCTAGCTCTTATTTCATAGTATTATACAGAGTCTCCAAGCTCTTTAAATAATGTTGTTTCTTTTTCTTTTTCTCTTTGCCTCTGCCTCCGCCTTTCCTAATGAAACCCCCTTTGTGGTTTCATGGCGGGCGGTATGTTTATACCAGCCTCCTCCGTCTGCAAATGCGAATTTTTAAATTATAGAATTTTTGGGCATTTTTTCTATTTCAATTTTCTGAGAAACCTGGCAATCAGCTTGGATGCCAGAATCGCGCGCACCGCCGGACCGTTCGCTGTGTACTGCTTATGCAACCAGTCCCGCGTCCCACGCACGCATCACGTGGGCACGCGTCGCGTCGCGCGCTCTAATCACGCGGCCGCGCGTCGCGTCGCGGCTATAAAAAGCGAGCGGCCGCGCGTCTCATCACCAGTCGCAGCTCAACCGCAAGAAGAGTAGCAACCACGGTAAGTACCTCCAAGTACACACAGCTCTCATCCATCGGCGCGCTGGTCCATCTCTAACCGAGCTCTCCACGGCTCCAACGACTTGCGGGTCTTCCATGCCCACATCGCCCGGAGCGCTACCGCACTGGGCCAGCCCGAGGAGCCGTCTCTTGGGGTCTCTTCGGCGTCTCCAAGCGCAAAAACCAACGTGGACTTCCATGTCCAGATCGCCCGGAGTGCTATCACACTGGGCCAGCCCGACCGAGCTATCTCGTGGGGTGTTCTAAGCGCTTCCAAGCGCACAAACCAAGTCCTCTACAGGACAGCTGGCACTCGTCCGCTCTTTCTCAGGACCAGCGCTAGCCGACTCTAAAAGTCGCACTCCTTTTCAGTTATTTTGACTTCAGAGACCTTAAAACGTCTAGAAATGATGGAATGGGCCGCGGCCCATGGCGGCAATTTTAGGGGGCGGCAAATTTTGCAATTTTTTAAATGTAAGTATTAAAAAAAATTGGATTCAGAAAAAAAATTACAAGCAAGAAAATGCGACAAAATCTCTCATTTCCAGAGAGTATAGTAAATTCTAATTTTGTCGTCTTTCGGTGATACAAGAGACAGAACCTTTAATTAGTCGAGTCTGGAACGACGTGGTGCAGAGAGCGATGATAACGAAGACTTGAGATGATAAGGAGAAGCCCTCGGCGCAGCGGTCGGCATTTAACGCACATCAGCGCTTACAAAACTGCATGAATACTTCACGCATTGCGTCAAACACAATGCGGTAAGCAGCGGTCGACGTGAAACGCATAGCGCCTACAAGACTGCATAAATATACTTCACGCATTGCGTCAAACACAGTGCAGTCAGCGCGGCGCGGTGGCAGAAGTTAAAATCATTAAACCACATTTATGTTTGTTCTTTCATAATTTTTTTTGTTCATTTCTTATAAATGGAAGGCCTTGTCCAAACAGAGATAGGTTCACGGAACTTAACTTTCGCGTAAAGTTCCGTGAAATTTTGCTAGTAGTGTCGACAGGGCTTTCGCAAAAAAATGTTTCCAACACGAGTAAACGCGTCTTATGCACCCCTCCCCCTCCGGCACTTCACTTGATAGTTTTTATTGATGTTTCAAAACGAATGAGAAAGGGGCAGCAAAATACAGGCGGCCCATGGGCTGCAAGTAGATAAATCCGGCCCTGCCTATCCCCCTCCCCATATTTTTACTGTGCCTACGATACGCAGATCTAATAGCAACTCTCAGGTTTTGAAGTTCATTTTTAATTTTTTGTACCATGTCCGAAGTAGCTTTTTCAAAGCAGTATCCTAGGAGAATAGAACAATCCTAACCGGTTTTGCAAGACCTTATTATCTTTTTTATGTTTTTCATCGTGTCCCATTTAAAAAAAAAAAAAAACACAATCCATTATATTCTCTGAAGTAATAATTGAGTTGAATTCAAAACATAAATACTGCATGGATGATTCACAAATGACGATTTTTTGTATCCAATGCAAGTTTGACTTTGGTTTCCGACCTCTTTTGCTGGATTACGAAAAGGACTTTTAAGCACGGAGAGAAACAACAGTAGTGGTCACAAGTAGTGGACAAGTAGTGGTCACTTATCAAAAATACATAAAAACGATGATATATTCAATTTAATTTCATAGCTAAAAGCCTCTGTCCAAGTGAGTGTAAATAGGGATTCCACACGCACAGCCTCGCGGAACTTGAGAATGCCGTTCAGTTAACAAACACAATTTCATTAAAAATTAAAATGAGCTCATGAAGGATTGAGACTAATTAAATGCACTTTTTTCAGTCTAGGGAATATCTTGAAGACATTCGCGGTAATGAATGCTCGCCGTGGGAGCTTTAAAAATTACTAAAACAAAGTTTAAACGTCGTTCTCGAATTATTTGCGACTCTTGCCTTTTCTCCATGCCGTCCACCCTTCTCCCCCCCCCCCCCCCGGGCTACACTACACCCACCGCCCGCGGCCCACCGCAGCTAACCTGTACCCCAGTGGCGTGGCGTGCTTTGCGATATATCGATAGATATGCCACTCAAACCTATGGAAAAAGATCGATTATCAGGGTGTTCGCAGCGAACACCCTAGTAATCGATTCTTTACCATAGTTTCAAATGGCGAGATATCGATAATCGATCATTCACGCCACGCTACTGCTGTACCCAATCGTCTTTCGTAGGTGTTGTGAAAGCTCCCTTAAATTTGGAGTTTCCTTACCTGAAAATATGACTCAGTGACCAATGAAACAAATTTCACCATTTTTACAGTTAGCTAATGAGACGAATAAAATAATAAAATATTAAATGAAATACTCACAAGACCCAACTAATCGAAAATGCAAAGGCTTATTTTTTTAAAAAAACTGAGAGTTGATTTGCTCTGAGCAAACTATATATGTTAAAAAGCTCCGACAAAGCTGCTTACGTTTTCCATTGAAAATTTATTTTTCGACTTTTCAATCCAACTCGACAAAATTGTTCTATCTACTAGAAATTCTGCCTTCCCGGATTAAGGTCCTTTTCTCAAAAGGCGGTTTCATAGGTAATAACTCCACATTCCTGAAAAATGCTCTCTAAGGGCCGTAGATCAAAAGGAAGAGTACTTAAATTGGCATGTGAGCCATTGGAATAATCGAATTATCGAGATACATTTAAAAATAAATTTATCGAGCCGATAAGCGAAATTTCCCGTTCGTAGGTATGTTTCACCATTAACTTAAAGGAAGATTTTCCGGGAATGGGAAACTAAAATAATGTTAAAAAGCTCCGACGAATGTAATACCGTGTACACAATTTTTCCGATGGGACGGCTTCTAAACATATAAAAATTAATGGGATCATTGTTCATGTGTAGAGCTAAAGACCATAAAACTTTGGATCACCGCATCGAAAAACTGTAGTCAGGAAAAAATTTACAAAATCCTTTGATTTTCAAAAATTCGAAAATTTTGAATGGGAAACCAGAATTACGCCCCCCCCCCCCCCCCCCCCTACAGGCTACTGGGCAGGACGAGAGGAGGTAGAATGATGGGCTTCTCTGCGGTTCCAACTTTTCGTCCTTTCGCCAACGGCCATACCACGTTGAAAGCACCGGTTCTCGTCCGATCACCGAAGTTAAGCAACGTCGGGCGTAGTTAGTACTTAGATGGGAGACCGCTTGGGAACACTGCGTGCTGTTGGCATCACTTTTTGCTCAAAACGTTTAGCTGTCAGGTGTCAGGTCTATTGAATCGTTTTACATATTTCGAACTTCTTCCTTTTTCCTGTGTAGAGAGCAACCCAAAAATGATTGAATATCCATGACGATTCTAAAATGTTCCTCACAGTATTTTGAAAACATTTTGAAGACGTTACTTTCGTTTTTCAGGTTGTTTTCGTTTTTTTTTTTTTTTTTTTTTTTTTTTTTTTTTTTATAATCGATTGATTCAAGCAGAATTTTTAGATCTTACACTGAAGAGAGTGAAAGATACTTACCATTTTTTTTATTGAATATCCATCAATTTGTTTTCAAGGTGCTTTTTTCTACCGTTTTCCGTCATTTCTCGCTTCTTTTTGGAGGGGTGGGTGTGGGGAGGGGTTAATTTGTTTGATGTTGATTGAATTTTGAGATTTTACATTAATGAAATTGACAGGTACTTAGCATCTTTTTCATTTAATATAATCACATAAAATCCCCTCCCCCTACGAAAAGGCGAAAAATGACAGAAAACCACGGAAAAAAGCACCTTGAAAACACTTTGATGTATATTCTTTTTCGCTTGTTCGTTTAGGGATAGGGGATCCTTATTTTTGGGATTATATCAAATGAAAAAGATGCTAAGTACCTGCCAATTTCTTTATTGTAAGATCTAAAAATTCTGCTTGAATCAATCGATTATAAAAAAAAAAAAAAAAAAAAAAAAAAAAAAAAAAAAAAAAAACGAAAACAACCTGAAAAACGAAAGTAACGTCTTCAAAATGTTTTCAAAATACTGTGAGGAACATTTTAGAATCGTCATGGATATTCAATCATTTTTGGGTTGCTCTCTACACAGGAAAAAGGAAGAAGTTCGAAATATGTAAAACGATTCAATAGACCTGACACCTGACAGCTAAACGTTTTGAGCAAAAAGTGATGCCAACAGCACGCAGTGTTCCCAAGCGGTCTCCCATCTAAGTACTAACTACGCCCGACGTTGCTTAACTTCGGTGATCGGACGAGAACCGGTGCTTTCAACGTGGTATGGCCGTTGGCGAAAGGACGAAAAGTTGGAACCGCAGAGAAGCCCATCATTCTACCTCCTCTCGTCCTGCCCAGTAGCCTGTAGGGGGGGGGGGGGGGGGTCGTAATTCTGGTTTCCCATTCAAAATTTTCGAATTTTTGAAAATCAAAGGATTTTGTAAATTTTTTCCTGACTACAGTTTTTCGATGCGGTGATCCAAAGTTTTATGGTCTTTAGCTCTACACATGAACAATGATCCCATTAATTTTTATATGTTTAGAAGCCGTCCCATCGGAAAAATTGTGTACACGGTATTACCTTCGTCGGAGCTTTTTAACATTATTTTAGTTTCCCATTCCCGGAAAATCTTCCTTTAAGTTAATGGTGAAACATACCTACGAACGGGAAATTTCGCTTATCGGCTCGATAAATTGATTTTTAAATGTATCTCGATAATTCGATTATTCCAATGGCTCACATGCCAATTTAAGTACTCTTCCTTTTGATCTACGGCCCTTAGAGAGCATTTTTCAGGAATGTGGAGTTATTACCTATGAAACCGCCTTTTGAGAAAAGGACCTTAATCCGGGAAGGCAGAATTTCTAGTAGATAGAACAATTTTGTCGAGTTGGATTGAAAAGTCGAAAATAAATTTTCAATGGAAAACATAAGCATACTCAAGGAATAATAACTCTAAAAGGTTAGGATTTAGCTCGGTTTTGAGCTAGGAAGAGAGTGCTCATTTATATTCTCATCCGACAATTTTGTGACTCCTAAAAATTAATGTTAGAACTGTAAATATAGGTCTCTTATAATCATGTTTACAACATCAGTCTCTAAAATGACAAAACTTTGGTTGGTTTCAGAACATTTTGTCATCGATTTTTTGTCCGTGCACCTTCTTTGTCCAGTAGTTTACGCCCACACGTAAAATAAGCAACAGTGACTTGGTCCAAGCGTTATATTTTAGTCGGTATATAAAATTATATTGAAAATATGGAAATGAGAAATTGAGAGAGAAGGAGGTGTTGTCATGGTTGCTCATTTTCTAAATGAAATGTTATTACTTTCTCCTTTTGAATCATCTTTTTAAATTATCATTGGTGAATATTTGGTTTTATTTCTGTCCTTAAAATATTGAATGCTTAATATACCTTATGTATGTATACGTACTTTTGGCGCGTATACGTAGTATACCGCCTTTGCGATCGTTTCGAACCCTGCTCGATACAATAACCGAGTCCCTTAGTTCCTTACCGAAAAGTGACTACCGCGAACTTCTCAGATTTTCCAAAGCGTGTAAAAAGTTTATTTATCCGTCAATAATTATGATTTAAAGTTGTTTCTCATTCTGGGGGTCTCTAGTTTATGTGCAGTGAATACCAAGAGTCTACGTTACTTGGTTTTTTTAAAAAAAGCCTAAGAATGCGACGCGCTGATTTAAAATATGCATATATAAGCAGAATCAAGCGAACTGATTCGAGGATGGTTGAGCAGGTCGGCACTCTCGGAATGAGAATTTAACTCCTCCGTTTTGTTCAAAACGTTGCTTTGACAGATCTGTAACCTCGGTTATACTTTGCAAAAGTTGGTACCCGTGCTCTGATAGTGCTGTTCATCTGACAACATTGTCAGTGTCAGCTGATAAAATGTATATTTTCACATAAGAGGTTAATAAAAGTTTTCAGTCAGTCTTTGACATCTATTGATAATTGTTTTGGTATTTATTTATAATTACTACGTAATTATATATTTTTCTTAGTTTTTAATAAGAAAAATATATAATTACGTAGTAAGTAGGTAAGTAAATAGTAGTAGGTTTGTAAATTACGAGGAGAGGCGGGCATTCTGTTCAGCATATCGATACATAAGTATTTTCATACGTAGAATTTAATTTTCACGTCAGGGAGTCGACATATTTTGATTTTTTTCGATTTTATACGGAAAATTTATGGTTTTTCGTGATTGAAATTACTTACAATTGTTTCATGAAAAATGAATGCACCCAAAATGACTATAGCATTTTGACTTTCACATACGTGCACTCACTAAATTGATTGGTAAATTCAAAGAGTGGGTACATCGACCTGGTATATCAAGTTTTCTGCGATTTTTTACGGCAAATCGGTAGATTTTCGGGATGTGGATTGCTTACTTTCAATTCATGAATGAATAAAGCATGGACATGGTTGAGCTTCTTTGCATGAAAAGACGTTTAAAATAACAAAATCAAGACATATTTAATACAATTGCATTTATATCGAGTCAATTTCTTTTCAATAATATAACGGGATTTATAATACCGGTGATTTGGGTATTTTAGCCCCAAAATACCTTTAAATCGACTTTATCTTTTAGGAGTTCGACAGAATTTTTCCTTTCTTCGCTTAAATTTTTCCGTAGCACTTTTCTTCAAGAATCTGATAAGATTTTGCTTGAGGCAGATCAAAAAACTTAAATTTGTTCGAATAGCTTTCTAGATTCACAATACACGGTCTCGTCAAGGTGCGTCGTTGACCTTGCAGTGTTGGATCGTGAATTCTCTTGTTGTGCTGCTTGCCTTTTTTGAAATCTCTGTAAATGAAACCTAAAGGGGTTGATATGTGCGAGTTAATGACGCGCCTTATCAACACATTGTGTTGGAGCTCACTGCTTGTTTTTTATTATTATTTTTTTCATTTTTTTCTTTACGAAATTATTACTTCATTTTGAAAACATTTATACTTTTCAAACGTGACAAATATTTGTTAGACCTTTTCCATGCGACAATAATCTCGATGAGCCGCAGTTGTGCCGACAGAAACTGCAAAAATGAATAAAAGAGGAGAAACAACCAAGAAGCACGCAATCTTTAGTTTTAACCCATTTGTACATCGATCTTTTAGAGTCAAATACGTCAAATTTTGAGCGTTTCGTTGCGCGCACACCTCGCTGCAGCACAATAAAAGCACAAAATGTAAAAGAAAAAATTGAAGTTCTCTAGAAATCATTAAATTTGACACGGAACCACCAATATTTAAAAAACACACATTATATTATTTTCTCCTTTGATAAATTGATACATATTTTTTCCCATCAATTTAAATGAGAATAATCAATACAGAGTGTGCAAACATTTCACAATCATGAGTTAAAAAACGCTGACTATGCGAGTATAATAAATATTAAAGCCGAACAGAGCGGAGCGGCGTGCTGCCAGCGCGAGAGGCTCACTGGCGCCTACAAACCTAAGTGGATACTTCACGCATTGCATAATGCTGGAAGTATCCACTTAGGTTTGTAGGCGCCAATGCGCGTTTCGCGCTGGCCGTCCGTGCGGCGGCGCTTGAAGCAACTATTTCACAACAGAGGTGTTGCACAGTATTATACAAAGTTGACGAAATGTCCTATAACCGGCAGGCCAATTCCTGAGAGCACGACTCACAACCACTCAGGTTATGTTTTGGTCACTTTCTGAAGGGCTGCGAGAGGAGAGGATACTGGGGCGGTTAGGCGTCGCATAGCGTCCGAAAGTGCAGTGAAAGTGGCTTTTAAGTATGTATTTTAAGATTTCGTCTGATCACTCGCAGGAAGGTTAATCAAGCTCCTTTTTGGGGCGTTGTACACTCGAAACTTTGCTGCGTCTCACGAAGCGCTTTTCGCCTGCATTCCCTAAGGATGCGACTTATTCGGCACGCACGTAGGACCGTTTTGCATAATCGCAAAAATGAGGAAAAATCACGTTCTGTACAGTAGAAAAGTTCATTCAAAAGTTGGCTGTGTCTCTAAAGCATTGTGTGCTTTCTTCGAGATGATTCAAAAGCAGCTCATGCGCGTCGAAAAAGTTATATCCTCACCAATTGGCTTGAGTAAGTCATTTCCTCACACTCACACTGACATGAGTCAACTTCATAATCAAGCGAAAACCGTGTCCTTGGTAGCTTTTCACCACGCTTGGGAACAAACAAATTGCCTTATGGAAGTACTTATTACGGCAATTAAAATTTCAACGGTAACAACGAATGTTTACTTGCCGTGATAAAATGCTTCTGGTTATAATCAAATCGTTTCATTCCATCATTCATTTCCTCGTTACATAGCATTGATTTTTTGATTGCGCAGAGATTGAGAGAGGAGTGGTGATGCATAATAGATATTCGTCAGTTGGCAGCATTCTGAGATTTTACCATTTACAGCGGCTGATTACACGAGTCGAAAATGTCTGGTTGTTTTTTTTTTTCCTCTCTCTCTTTTTCTAGCCTTGTTCTTTAATTTAGCAGCCGATAATGGCCAGGGCCACCGGCTACAACGTCCTGCAATTATTTATTGTGATTTGAACCTTGTTTTCAATTGTTTTTGCCGTTGTTTTCTCTTACATGAAAAAAAGTGTTAGGTGTCATCCAATAAGATTGTGGTACTACCCCAATGATGATATGGACAATTAATCAATTTTGGTAGCAATGCAACTCAAGTTGGGGTATTACCGTAACATTTGGGTTAGCAACCTAATTTATTGGGGCACTACCACAATCAATTGGTGAACTACCACATTTAATTGGAAATGTCCACGTTGGGAACTAACCCCTATTCTTTTTTCCGTGTATCATGTTTCACGCTATTATAACCACATTTTCTGACATTATCTGATATAATTATATCTTGATATTTTCCATGAATCTCCTGACCCGTTCCTACCTCCGACTTTTTAGTAAACTTTCCCAAGTTTGTCAGACAATAAATCCTTGCGCCAGGTATGAAATCCATACTTTCTTCGCACAATGCAGAGGTTCAGCACGTCCTCTCCCTAACGTTGCGCCCGTCATCCCGCGTTGGCAGGGACACGAAACCCCCTTTTCCGGGATCCCGTCTTATTTTCCCGACGACGACGCCCCGGTGGCGACGGGGGATGCCATCGGAGAGATTTAATTTTCCACTTGACGTTTCCTCGGGTTGCGCGCACCACACCGCACGCCCGAGGAACCCCATTAATAATGCACGTCGGGAAACCCGCAGAGGCGCGAAAATGCAAGCCGCGAATCAACATTAAATGAACGGCGGAAATAGACAATGGACGGCGGGGAAAGTCGGAATAAATAAAAGAAAATAATGGTCGGACGTCAAGTGTCCGGCGGAGTCGGTCCGGTTGCCGGCGAGGAATATGAAATAAGCGGAGGGATGGTCCGGCCGAGTGTCCGGTCCGGCGGGGGGGGGGGGGGGGCGGGACGGCGAGCGTGATGATTTATAGAAAATATTACGAAAGCGAAGACTGGGTCCTGGATCTGACAAAAATTTCCCGGCTAAGTGAATTCCCCAACCATATCAAATATTCGGCGCTCGCATTCGGCGAGGCGCGGGGGCGGGGCGCGGAGCTTTCGGTGAAGAAAGAGAAAGAAGCCGGGGCCACCATTAGGGAATTAGTCCGTATGTCTTTCCGAGCCTTTCCCCGTGTCGTGTCCTGCATTTTACGTCCGGTCCGGATAAGTTTTCTTAAAAACTCATTTTTCATATTTTTTACTCACTAGCGATGGCGGAGCCCAAAGCCCGGAGGGCGAAGGGCTCGGAGGCCGCGAGCTCGACTCTGAATTCCATTATTAAAACTTTCCTCTGCCCGACCTTCGCCGATACATATATAACAAATACTCCGCCGATAAAAGAAAACTAATATGTTTACCATAAATGTGAAGGATTTATCTTCAATCTTGCCCGGCGTGAGTGTCGGTTGCGCTGATGTCACTTCGTGCTTTCGGCTGGACCTCGTGTCGGGTCCATCTAGTTTCGGAGAAACCTTATTTTGTGACCGTTGTGCTGAGCACAAGCCGCACACCTCCAGTGGCAATCATATGGATATCCGCATAGAGAAAAAAAGGAGGAGTTTACATCTTAAGGTTTGTTTACCCTGTGACGTAGGTCGGTACAACCTGGCCAGCGAAATCCGGAATTCGAAGTATGAAAAACGGACCATAATGTCCGATTTTTTTGCTTAAATCAACTCATGATATAATTTCAAGCATTTCTTAGAGAATAATTTTTTCCTTAAATTACACAATTTCCAAGAAAATCGATGATAATACTCGTCGTACCGACCTACGTCATCAAAAAAAGTCCAAGATGCCCGAAATGCAAACACCTCCTTTTTTTCTCTATGGGATATCCGTGACTGTTGCTTAGCGCTGCAGGGAGGGTGGATGGTATACACTTCTCTGATAGTCCAATTTTTTATAGACGCCACACTGGGGGAAAAAGTCTCTTGGATCTAGAGTACAGACTCTTCAAACATTTGACAAGAAAAAACATTCTTGATTCAATCGTATTTTTGCTTGAATCGATCAGGAATCCGCTGAAATTAAGAGGCTTGGCGCTTGGTGCAAGCAAAATCCGATTCAATCAAGAGTATTTTTTTCTTTCAATTTTTTTAAGAGTCTGGACTCTAGATCGAAGATGCTTTTTTCCAGTATACACAAAAAAAGAGAAGACGTTGGCGTTTTGAACCAACAGACTGTTCATTTTATTGTTAGCCTTCTGAGTGCTAACGAAGTTGGTTCTGTGAACAAACCAACTTGGTATTGTGCACTAATATAATTGGTAATGCACATTAACCACAACAACACCGCAAGCTATAATTGGTGTGCAGCACTAGTTTCACTGTGCACAACACCACTTCGATCAGCGTATGCTACCGGATGGACTATCTGGCTCAAGATCACCAGTTTAGTTTGTTGGTGCACACTGCATAGTACCGATCTTTTTTCCAGTTTATTAAGTCTACGACGCAGAGGTATTGGAGTTGTGAATTTCGAGTTGGATCCAACACCTTAACAATGAATTCAACTCAAATAACAACAAATATTAGAAAGGTGAAGTTCCGTGGCTCAATTTGTTTAATTTTTAAAGTTTGTTTCGCGGCGATCATGGAGATCAACTTCGATACAACTTTTCCGTATTTTAGACTCATTTAAGGCAATGATGGTCCGTTTGGTGGGGCCCGAATGTAAGAAGGAGCCTTTTGGGATAAACAAGAAGCTATTTACTTAATCCAAATGCACAAGACTTTTCTTATATACAATATCCAAGTCGGGTCAAAGTAACCCGTATTAACTTCTTTTTTTTTCAAAATAATAATTGATTTCGAAACTTTCGATTTGAGTCACCTCAAAGCGCGTTGATGACAGTGTAAAGATACAACTTGTGCTTGCTCACTGGAAAAAAAACACATTTGGATCTAGAGTCCAGACTCTTAAAAACGTCGACAAGAAAAAATACTCTTGATTCAATCAGATTTAAGCTTAAATCAAGAACCAAGCCTCTTAATTTGAGCTGATTTCCTTTAGATTTAAGCTTAAATCTGATAGAATCAAGAGTCCTTTTTCTTTGTCAGTGTTTTTAAGAGTCTGGACTCTAGATCCAATGCGTTTTTTATCCAGTGCTGGATGCCCGTGTTGCATCTGCAAAATTGAAAGCTCAATGCCGAGAGGCGCGAATTCGCAGTGCTCCGCATTATGCTGCCAATGAGGCGTCGCTCAGATTCGAGAGAAGAGTTGAAGAACAACACCCGATACCGACCTTCCTATCTTCGGCTGTGTTGTTCACTTAGCCTTTAAAGCATCCCTATACAAATAGGACAAATCGAGATAAACACAATATGGAAATACAGCAGCGGCCAGAGGACGGGCGACACGGGCGTTGATGACGGCGCAGAGATACAACTATTCGTGTTTGGCGGATGTCCGTGTTGCAGCTGCAAAATTGAAGGCGCGATGGCGCGAGACGAAAACTCGCAATGGTCCGCTCTATGCTGCCGATGAGGTGTCGTTCAGATTTGGAAGAAAATGTATAAAACGAGGCCCAATTACGTTTCTCCAATCTTCGGCCATTTTTTCTTTTTTCCAATTTGATGTCTGATTTTTTCAAGGATGTATTTTTAGACCTACGTCTAAAGCTCGTATTACGAGGCCCCATTATTTTGTATCGATTTAAGTAATTCACAAATCCGGCATTAATATATGGCCATATATATGGACTTCATTTTGTAATAAGAAACCACTATTTTTGGCTTGGGAAAAACAGTTACCATTAGTTTTTCTATGGGGATTGGTGCCTTCAGGGATAAACCAGGAATAGTATGGTTCCGTGTTGCATAGTAGTCCGAATATGGCTGATTCAATCACAGCTCCCTGTCAACGCCTACATCAGCTAGTTGCATGGTTCGATGAAGCAGAAATCAATAAATTTCCAGGGTTTATGGTTTTTTTCTTACATTATACATTATACCCGTGCCTATATACATAGGCACGGGTTAATTGCTCATTAATCTTTGTGCCTCTTAAAAGGATAATCTGTCATCTTTTTTCCTCTACAAATATCTTTTATAAGTAGTGAACAACATTTCCCTCACGGATCTACTTCGATGTTTTCCCTTGAAAATTAAGCAAAACTAAAATAAAACACTTCTCCGTCAATCAATTTTTCGCAGTTGGGGGGGGGGGGTGCCCTTGACTTAATCGAAATGTTTAGTAAGTCACTGAATAAGGCTCATTATATTTTATCAGATTAGGATACCTCACAAAAATAATGAAACCTAGGTCAACCGATCGGAATCAAGATAAGGAAAACTCTCATATATCCGTACCGGCAAATCGGTGGGGGAGGGGGGTCGGAGCTCAACTCCGATGGTAGCTCTTCGTTGCGAAGTTGAGGGTCGCAAATTTGTTAAGAAGTAAATAGAACTAAAGCGTTTAAGACAGGAGTGTTTGAGGTAGCGTTTAAGTGTGAGCAAGAGGAAGGAATAAAACGGATGGGCGGAGGGGGGGGGGGGACGGAGCTCGGGCGGGAACAAGAGGATAAGGAAAGCGAGAGAGCGCGGTGAAGGAGCTAGAAGAAGAAAGAAAGAATTTATCACGGAAAGGAGCACATGAGTGATGAAGAGAGGCAGAGATCTCATAACTTCATCTGGCCGATCATGGCTCACCAGGGACCCCGATGACAAATGTTGCTTCCCGCCAACTTCAAATTAGTTCTTTGAGTCCGGGCCGGGTCCGGGTCCAGCACGGGAAGAGGGGACGCCGACACCGACGGTTGCATTAACGCCTATGCTCCCACCTCGGCAGTCAGCAGTCGGCAGTCGGCAGTCGGTACGCGGGAGCACTCACTTTTACGCCACGGCGCAAACTGCAACTTCCTCCGTTTTGTCTTCAACTTTCTCGCCCCCGGAACCGAACCCGGAATCCTCGCTGAGGCTCTCGGGCAAAGTGAGAATGGACCACGTTTAGCAGAAAAGAACCAAGCCACATCTGCAATGGAGAATTTGCAGGTGTCTTAAATTTTGTGAATTTCATCTTTAAAATGATACTGATAGGAAAACTGAGTACGAGGATATCCTTGGTTTCTAAATTGGACAGTAATTGGAGAAAATATGACTAAATAACCTAATCTGCTGAAATACACGTGTTTAAATGGAAAATGCCGCCAGATGACGTCACAAGGCGGTAAATTTTCTCACTTTTAAAACTAGTTTTATCCAATTTCCTATGTCAGAAAAAAATAATGAAAATTACTGCGAACTCAGCTCATTAAGCTGTCCCAGTTGAAGCAATAAAATTTTCGTGTGCGAATTCTCCATTGCCGATTTAAATGAGCAATTTAATTTTTTACAAGAGGAAGTTCGTGCACATGCGTTTGAAATTTTTGAGGAATTTGATTTGTGCTATGCAGGAAATTCACTGAAATTTGGAAAAAAAGCCCCTACAATAGTTTTCATGTAAAAAATTAAACTGCACAGTTGCATTGACAATACCTGTGGCCAAAAATTGACCTCGTTAAGCAGAAAGAAGCCAAGCCACATTTCATTCTATTGCTAAATTTCACTGAGCAATTCAATTTTTTACAAGAGAAACATGCTGGCATTGCTGGCTCTCGAGCAAAGAGAAAATGGACCGCATTTAGGAGAAAGGAACCAAGGCACATCAGCTATTGCCAACTTTAATTAAGCGATTTGATGTTTTGCAAAAGAAAGTTGGTGCGGGTTTTTTTTGGAAGTTTTGAGGAATTCGTCTCGTGCTATGCAGAAAATTCAGCGAAATTTGCAAAAACAAAAAAATCACACAACTGTTTTCATTTAAAAAAATAAATTATCCAATTACATTGACAATACCAAATTGCGCAAACTGTCCGTCCGTCCGTGTGTCGTCCGTTTGGTCTATAACTTTCTCGTCCCCGGAATCGAACCCGGAATCCTCGCTGAGGTTCTCGAGCAAAGAGAAAATGGACCGCGTTTAGCAGAGAAGAGCCAAGGCACATCAGCTATTGCCAAATTCAATTGAGCGATTTGATGTTTTACGAGAGAAAGTTGGTGCGGATTTTTTTGAAATTTGCGAGGAATTTATTTGCCTCGGGCTATGCACAAAATTCACTGAAATTTGGAGAAAAAATCCCTACAATCGTTTTCATGTAAATAATTAGATTGCACAATTACATTGACGATACTTGATGTAGCTAAAAATGGACCGAAAGCAGAAAGGAACAAAGCTGCATCAGCTTCTGCCAAATTTAAAGGAGCAATTTCATATTCTACAAGAGAAAGTTGGTACAGATTATATTGAAAGTGTTGAGGGCTTTGCTTCGTGGTATGCAGAAAATTCACCAGAATTTGCAAAAAAAAAATCCGCATAACCGTTTTCATTTAAACATTAAATTGCGCAATTACATTGACAATACCTGATGTGGCTTGGTTCCTTTCTGCTTGACGTGTGGTCCAAATAAGAGGCCGCGTTGAATGAGGAAAGTGACCGTAAGATCTTTCCGCGCTTTTCCTCAGACAATCAGATACCCGACGATCAATTTTTAATCCCTCATGTAAAATAACATGGGAAATCGAAAGTTGATATTTTTGTCGAATTCAGTCAATTTTTCGGCCAAAGTATGTTCACAACTGACTTCTCGAAGATTTGGCGTTTCTACTGATGTGTGAACACGTTCCGCTCAATTTAAAAAACACCGAAGGTTTTAATTTTCGAAAGTTCAATTTTCTTTCAGTCTTGTCGATGTTTTTGACCGTCATTTCAAAAATCAAGATCTTTGGTGTTTTTTCGAGTAAGTATAAAACTTACACAGAAACGCAAAATTCCATCTAAATTTTTGATACATTTTTTTAAAAAATTCAAAGATTTTTTCAAGATTAGGAGATCATAAGGTTAAAATGGTCTTATGATTCGTATGAGAGTGAGATACGTGCTGAGCTTGATTTTTATTTGCCCCTTACCATCAAAATTTTATAACTGTCACACAAGACACTCCCAAATAACACTGCATGTGTAACAGCATGTGATGCGATCCTTCACAGGAAAAGGAAAAAGAGTCCACAAAAAGTCAATCGAGTTATTGGTACCTACTTGGTAGGACATTAAAATAAAGAATGGATCCACTCAAAATTCCTTCATTTCGGAGAGTATGCAATTTGATCTCCGGAGAGTTAGAATAGTTGCACGAGATGAAGGCGGACTTGCGTACAGCATACGGCGCGGCCATAAGCGGCGCTATGCCCTCTGTTAACTGCCAAAGAAGAATAGTGCATTCTACAATCCACAAGTTTTTTTGAATCATAGTTAATCGAACATTTCAAAACCCAAAGAGTTATAGGACATTTGGTCAACGATTTTTTGTCCGCGCACCTGTTTCTTCCAGTAATTTACGTCCACGCGTTTTTTCGGCACGGGAGTTTTGGTCCACGTGCCTGTTGAGACCCAAAGTTAATTGGCCCACATGTAAATACAAACGACAATTGCTCACGACGTTTTTGGATGAAAATGTATAATTTCTTGGAAGAATGAGGGTTTGCTTGTTTTTTTGTTTTGTCTGTTTGGTCCAACGGAGAATAATATATAGTTGAGAGTTTTGGTAAAAATGGGGGAGCGTCAATTCTATGACAAAATTCACTAAAACTCTTTGCACCTCTTTGGTGTAACCGGACTTAATTATCTTTCAAGAAATTCCCACCTTGTTATACCTGAAACGGATAAACCTCTATTTGCCTCAGCTAAAGGCTCTTAGATTTTTCCTGTGTACGATAAGTATCTTGGTTTATTTTGCGAGGAAAGATCTGTACTATTAAAGGATGCCTGTCATTCTAAATACGTTCAATTTTGTATAATACTGTGCAACACCTCTGTTGTGAAATAGTTGCTTCAGGCGCCGCGCCGCCGCACGGCGGGCGGGCGGCCAGCGCGAAACGCGCATTGCGGCGCCTACAAACCTAAGTGGATACTTCAAGCATTGTGCAATGCGTGAAGTATCCACTTAGGTTTGTAGGCGTCGGTGAGCCTCTCGCGCTGGCAGCACGCCGTGCCGCTCCGCTCTGTTAGGCTTCAGTATTTATACTCGATCAGCGTTTTTTAACTCATGATTTTAAAATGTTAGCACACTCTGTATTGATTATTCTCATTTAAATTGATGGGAAAAAATATGTATCAATTTATCAAAGGAGAATAATAATATAATGTGTGTTTTTTAAATATTTGTGGTTCCGTGTCAAATTTAATGATTTCCAAAGCACTTAAATTTTTTCTTTTACATTTTGTGCTTTTATTGTGCTGCAGCGAGGTGTGCGCGCAACGAAACGCTCAAAATTTGACGTATTTGACTCTAAAAGATCGATGTACAAATGGGTTAAAACTAAAGATTGCGTGCTTCTTGGTTTTTTCCCCCCTCTTTTATTCATTTTTGCAGTTTCTGTCGGCACAACTGCGGCTCATTGAGATTAATGTCGCTTGGAAAAGGGTTTACAAATATTTGTCACGTTTCAAAAGTATAAATGTTTTCAAAATGAAGTAATAATTTCGTAAAGAAAAAAAAAGTACCTATTTATACATACGGTATATTAAGCATTCAATATTTTAAGGATAGAAATAAAACCAAATATTCACAAATGACAATTTAAAAAGATGATTCAAAAGGAGAAAGTAATAACATTTCATTTAGAAAATGAGCAATCATGACAACACCTCCTTCTCTCTCAATTTCTCATTTCCACATTGTCAATATAATTTTACATACCGACTAAAATATAACGCTTGGACCAAGTCACTGTTGCTTATTTTACGTGTGGGCGTAAACTACTGGACAAAAAAGGTGCACGGACAAAAAATCGCTGACAAAATGCCCTGAAACCGGCCTGCCGGCTAAAGTGTCAAATTTTATGGAGACATCAAACCAGAATGAAGATGCCATTCAATACCAAAAAACTGTATGTGATAACCGTAGTGAATGACGTCAAACACCTTTGTTTCAGGGGAATATACGTGCTGTTCTGTAAATGTGCTCACATTTTTTTTGTTATATACAGCAAGTGAATCAGTGAGAACGAAAACACACCAACTATCTCAAAAATGCTCAATTTTCATTTGAGACAGCCAATTTTCATAAAGATAATTGAAGGTAGCCCATCTGTTCCAAGTCGGACCTTAAAGTGTTCTTAAGTACTTGTCTTTCGGCACCAAAATCTTTTTCTTAGACTAACTTCTTCACCCACTGTGCAGTTTTGTCTGTGTCTTGATTATTGTCATTTTTTCGAGTTGGTGTGTTTTCGTTCTCACTGATTCAAGTATTTTTTAAACTATGTTTCTCGTTGTTGTGAGGTTCGCGAAATGAAAAACCGAGTTTTGATGGTTGGTCTCGTAGATTAGCTGAAAATAATGAAAATTTCAGATACGTCAAGCCTCTACGTTCAAATAATGAAGACTTTGCCTTTTACAAAACATAGTAAATGAGTTTTTTTCTTTTCTTTTTTTTCGTATAGACAATACCATTATTAATGGTGGACGCAAAAATTCGACGTTTACAGGCAAAAGCAGATCTCTTTATTCTTCGCTGATCTATAATCTGCAACATTTAAAACGCAGCCGCATGTGTCATAAGATACGCACTATGCCGTTTCATACTGTTCGGCGAAGTCACGAAGCAGACCCATTTAATTTCTAAAAACTAAAATTCCCCACACAGAATTAAAAAGGGGAGGTTAACCTAAAAAATTTAAAGCAGATCTCATTATTCTTTGCTGATCTATAATCTGCAAAATGTAAAACGCAACCGCATGTGTCATAAGATACGCACTATGCCGTTTTATACTGTTCGGCGAAGTCACGAAGCAGACCCATTTAATTTCGAAAAACTAAAATTCCCCTCACAGAATTTAAAGGGGGAGGAACGGAATTCGGATTGAGGAACTGCACTTGGCGCCCTTAGATTCTCTCCGCTAAAATAAATAGCCGGGATGGGTATATTTTCATTAGCCGATACACGGAACGCATGCTTCGACTTCCAACTGGAACCTGCCGAACGCCATGAGAAGGGAGTTTCCTCCGACCCACATTTCGTTACCCTCCACTCGCGTTCCAGCTCCGGTTCTTCTTCCTCCCGCTTTCCTCTTGGCTCCTCCTCTTAACTAGTTTTTAGAGCGCGAAGAGGTTTTAAATGAAGCAAGTGAGGCTGATTTAGATTGGGTTCGGACGGTAAATAACGAATTGTGAGCCGACAGATCTCGCTGTCAGTAGAGCTGTCAGAAGGGTATAAGGTTTAGCCTAGGAGACCTCAGGGGAGCCTCCCGTTAGAGATCGCTCGAGCCAGACCGTGTCGGAAGAATCAGAGGTTGGCAGCGCCGGAGCTTTGAAAAAGGTGAAATTTTCGAAGGTGGCATAAGATTATCTCCTCCTGGGGCCCATGACTCTTCTTCGGTTTCCAGCTCTCGTTGAACTGCAACGCACCACCGCCTTTATTTATGAGCCTCCCCTCTCTCCGCCCTCGATCCCGCCTAATTCCCCTCGCCTAAGCCAACAACGAGCCTTTGGAATCGACGAGTTTATCCGGCATTAACATTTTGACAAAACTCGAAGCCAAGGGATCCGGAAAAGGCTTTCCCAGGATACTCTACCTTGAGCTCGATAAACCCAACACCGAGCCAGAGTTTCGTTCAACCAACCAGTTTTCACTTATCAAATGAGCATGTATTAGTTTTTAAGCTTTTACTTAAGATTTACAATTGCAAATGTTTTTTTCATGTGAGGTTTTTGTGACAGTTTTTTCTGGCAATAGTGTGCTTAAGAGCGCTATGTATTACAGTGGCGTGGCGTGAATTGCGATTTATCGATTTGTTATGCCATTTAAACCTATGGAAAAGGATCGATAAACAGGGTGTTCGCAGCGAACACCTTAATAATCGATTATTTACCATAGGTTTAAATGGCAGAACAATCGATATATCGCAATTCACGCCACGCCACTGATGTATTATGTATCCCTGACGGAAAAAGAGCAGAGAGCATTTCGTCACCTTCCGGCCTAAGTATCGCAAGTGCCATGCGACGTTTAAAAAATTCCGCCGCCATCTTATTTTTTTACAGAGTAATTGTTCAATGAATAGGGCCGGATTAAGGGGGTGGCCAAACGGGCCGCGGCCCATGGCGGTAAATTGAGGGGGCGGTAAATTTTGCAATTTTTTTTAAATGTAGGTATAAAAAAAAAATTGCAAACGGGAAAAGGCGACAAAATCTTGCATTTCCTGTGAATATCGTAATTTCTAATTGTGTCGTTTTGCGGTGATACAAAAGGCAGCACCTTTAATTAGTCGAGTTATGAGAGAAACCAAACACGCAATTTGGCCAGAACGCTCATTCATGAACATTCTTGGCCGTTTTGGTCTGACATTGGAATCTGAATTTTGGCAGTGACATTTTTGTGTCAGAAGGTTGGCTGCTCTTTTATTCGTCTAGTTGAGAGAGAAACCAAACACTCAATTTGGCCTGGAGCGTTGCGGCGCAAAGAGCAATGATGACAAAGACTTGAGATGAAAAGGAGAGGCCCTCGGCGCGGCGGTCGGCATGTAACACATATTAGCGCCTACAAGACTGCATGAATACTTCACGCATAGCGTCAAATACAGTGCGGTGAGTAGCGGTCGCCGTGTAACGCATAGCGCCTACAAGACTGCATGATTACTTCACGCATTGCGTCAAACACCTTGCGTTCAGCAGCGGTCGGCGTGAAAGGCATAGCGCCTACAAGAGTGTGGGAATACTTCACGCATTGCGCCAAACAAAGTGCGATCAGCGCGGCGCACATTGGTTCCAGGGCCCGATCTAGGTGGCATTAATTAGAATATCACTGATGATGACATATTATATATGTTTCTAGGGGTTCTTTGGGTCGCTAATTACGAATTTGAAGTCAATTTGACTGTATCTTTTAGCATAAGGTGGTAAATTTGCATTTAGCTTGAAAATTCATACTTAATACTACATTAATAATATTTTAAAATGGCTGAATTCCTGGACTGATATATTTTTCAACCTTTTTTGATTTATCATCAAAAACTATCGATGAATTTACGAGGATTTGTCCTCTAATTACTAATTTTTTTATGGGGGGGGGGGGTGGGCAATGTTGTATAATTTTGTGAACCAGGAATTGGTATTAGCTGGTAAAATATACCTCCTAAATGTTGTGGTTTCCCTGAGGAAAATAAATTCCAGTACCAAAGAAAACTGCTTATCCCACTATTCGAGTTGTTCATACAGTGTTGACAAATCAGCGTAAGAAGAACTTTATTTGAACCTCAATGCTCGCTGATTTCTTGATTCGCCGCGCTTTAAAACCAACAGAAATTTTGAAGCTTCGTAATTTAATGGTACAATTATGCTATCAGAATTATTATATTATCAGAATAACTATGAATTAAGATTCGATCTTCGTCTATAATTCAAAAAATACATTTAAATTCATTATACGCGGCAATTTAAACATACGTAACATAAATATTTTACTTGAACAAGAAGTATAGGTATTCACTCAATGAAGGAAAGCAGAAACCAAAATTAATAACAAAGTATTTTGAAAGAAAAATGATTACTGTCTGTAGGAGCAGGAAAATATTCATCGGTATAATATTTTATTGCGCATCAAAAAGAGTGAGGTGTCACACTTGCTTTTTTTCTTTTTTAAACAAAGTTGTGAGCTTGCGATGATTTCAGAGCCTTACAAACCTGAGAGAATAAAAACACGAAGAAATCATGAACCAAGAAAGAAATAAGCATTCGTCGTTAAGTTAGAGGACATTTACTCATACAATCACGGAATAATGCGCGAGGAGTGCAGTAAGCTCCTTTTCTGTGGAACAGTGCTATGTCTATGGGCCTCTCTAAAGGTACAGACAATGTGAAAAACAATTATCTAAACGATTGAGAGGATTTAAGAACCCACGTGTTCTGTATTTTGAGCCATAATTGTAAAATTTCTAGTCAAAAAACGGGAACTGTCTTTAGTCTATGGGCTTCTCTACAGGTATAGACAAGGTGAAAAATAATCATCCCAATGATTGTGAGGATTTGAGAACTCACGTGATGTGCAAAAAATGCAGTCCTCAAAGATTTGGAGTCTGCAGTAGTGCAGTAAACTCCTCAGTGTGTCAATTTTCTTCATTTCTCGAAGGCCGGTTTTGGAAATTCAAAGTGCGCTAACCTCCAGGGACGCAAGTATGCGCAGAATTTTTTTGCTCCGAAATCAAGTGTAGGGTCAGCACTAACTACTACAGTCGGTCTGCACGTGTGCGAACCTACGCAGGGCCTTTATTTTGAGTCATAATTGTAAAATTTCCAGTCAAAAAACCGGAGCTGTGGTAAGTCTATGGGCTTCTCTAGAGGTATAGACAAAGTAAAAAATAATCATCTTAACGATTATGAAGACTTGAGAACCCACATGACCTATAAAAAATGCAGTATTCATATTCCCAAGGATCTGAGGTCTGCAGTAAGCTCCTTAGTGTGTCAATTCTTTATTTCTTGAAAGCCGGTTTTGGAAATTCAAAGTGCCCTAACCCCCAGGGACGCAAGTATGCGCAGAATTTTATTGCACTAAAATCAAGTTTAGGGTTAGTACTAACTACTACAGTAGGTCTGTATGCGTGCGAACCGGCGCAAGACATTCATCTAGAGCCATTTTTGTAAAAATTTGCTTGGAATTAGTAGAAAATAACGCTTTGTCTAACGGCTTGTCTAGATGTATAGACACGTTTTTGAAAGATAGTAAGAACGTATAAACCTTTAACATGCCTTATATTTTTGATACACCATAACAGAACACTTCACATTTGCATCTATTTCTGTGTGATGAACTTCAAATCATAGGACCTGACAGTAAACACTGAAAACTGGTGCGAGTCCGCCCAAAAGTACCTCGCGGCCTCACCTTTAGGTGCTTATCATTTCCTTATTAGTGATCCAATCTTCATGATATTTGGCCAAGTTACTCTCGAGAGTATGCACTATCAATCTGTGGTGTCAAATTTTAATTTTTCCAAAATTCATTTTTTCGAATTAATGCCACCTAGATCGGGTCTCGGAACCAATGTGCGGCGCGGTGGTGGAAGTTAAAATGATTGAACCACATTTATGATTGTTTTATCATAATTTTTTCGTTCATTTCTTATTTATGGAAGGAATTGTCCACACAGAGACAGGTTTACGGAACTTAACTTTCGCGCCAAGTTCCGTGAATTTTTGCTAGTAGTGTTGACAGGGCTTCCGCAAAAATGTATCCAACATGAGTAAACGCGTCTTATGCATCCCTCTCCCTCCGGCACGTTCACTTGACGGTTTTCATTGATGTTTCAAAACGAATGAGATGGGGGCGGCAAAATACAGGCGGCCCATGGGCGGCAAGTGGGTAAATCCGACCCTGTCAACGAAGCTGTCCAAAAATTCCAATGAATTTTCTTTGTGCTCCCGATAAAATTCAGTGAAATTTTGAAACAGATTTAACCAACAAATTTTCTATAAAAATATAAAATGGCAGCGGAAATTTTGAAACGTTGCATGGCGCTTGTGATATTTTCGCCGGAAGAAGACGAATAAGTAGCGACAAAGTATTCTAGAGACCCTTCAATGGTCATTCAGAGAGGGGAAAGTCTAAGATGCTCACTATGAACAAAAAAGTTCATCCTCACACAATGATAACCGATTAATTTGTCGTTTCCTAGAAAAAGGAACATATCGACCATAAAACTACAAGAACGCGTACCTTGATTGTGGTGCTCCAAATCTCCTCTACAATTTTTTTTTTGTCTAAAGAGACAAAACAACCTCATTAAATTTTCACAAAATATTCTGCACACAGAGAAGAAAAATCAACAAAGTATTTGAGAAATGACGTTGATCACTTAGTTTTCCATTTATAAATTAAATTATGACAGGAAGTTTGCAACGTCGCTCAGTGGATCGAGTCAGTGCAAGAATTCGGACAAAATTTTGAAACTTTATAAGCTCAAAACTCTACTATTACGAAACTTAGAGGTCGTTAAAGCGGTACCCTTGGTTTTTTCGTGAAATTTACTTGAGGAAGCACCCCTCAAACTTCAAAATATCACAAAATACACACCTAAATCTGCAGTTTTGGGTAAAAAAAAATATATGTTCAACCACAAAAGGAGATACGCATTGCAGCAGTTTCACCATCGAATATTACACTTTGACTTTGCAAAATTTTCACTCACGCATTGCATTATTATTAAGATACAGATGGGCATCTCGAAATTAAATTGTGTCCCAGAAAATGAAATTAAATAAAGAAAGATCAGCCAAGGTTGAATTTGTAACCAAACAACTTTAAAATATTAGCATAATTGAATGGGCTCATTTTTTAATTTAATTTTTTAAACGGCACTCGGGTGAAATAAGGTGTTTTTCAGATTATCAGTCATCTCAGTCAACAAGAGCAACGCATTCAAATATATCGATAAAAATGCCTTGATACAACTATTCGTATTTTATGAACGCGCGTGTTGCATGTGAAAAAATTGAAGGCACTCCGGTCACTTTCGTCCATAAAGCAGTACACACAGGCAGCAGTTCATGGCGCCGCGGTGCAGATGTCATCAAACACGTTCGTCCAGCGCAACTGACCCATCGCAAGTTTTTTCCTCCTCCTCAAGAAAATGTTGCTTTTTCTAAATAATTTTTGCTCCATTCCCTTCGATTTGACTGAAATGAATGTTTGGGGTGGGTGTATTTTTCAAATCGAAGAAGAAACTGTGCAGATATTCTGAAGACAGCATTGATGGCGATGGATTCATGCCCTGGATTGACCGCAACGGTTCAGAGCCACCGCGGACCAAGATTCGCGAAGTTGTGCGGGTCCTTAAACATTCATACCGTCCTCGATGTCGCAAGTCGAAGTCCGAGGAAGGAACGGTCGGTCCGAGGTTAACAGGATCTCGTTTCCAGCGAGCCGGAGAGCATCCCGAAATTCGGGGGTAAAAGTCACGCATGCGATGGAGATGTCCGTGATTTAGGGTGCTATAAAAATGAGAAAAAGGACAATACGAGTTTAAGGGCGCCGAGGGCGGACGGACGGGCGAAAGGGTGAAAGGGGCGGCGAAGGACGATGTCGTGGCGCGAACGGCGGGGGGCGGAGAGGGGGGAGGGGGTTCCGCGGACGGCGAGAGAAGAACAGTCATTCAAAATGTATGATTCCATCAACAGTGAGTTAAATGGATACTGAGGAACAAGAACAACCACCCCATTTTAGTCTGTGTGAAACCTCCCTAAACATATACAAGAAGAGGAATGTCGGCAGAATGTACGAGGAATGTTTGCTTTCAACAATTTAATTCATACCTTAGTGCTTCCTCCTCAGCTCATCTCGTATTTGTTTGATTGTGTTTTTCCTCGGCCCCCTTTTTTTACCCATTTTATTTCCTTGTCTCGTTTTCCACTCTATGGCTTCCACCTGATTAAACAAAGATTGAGAAGTAAATTCCTTCCCCTGGAATGGAATACTGAATACGGAATCAGTTTAGAAGCGAGAGGAAGTCTAAATCAAGTCCTCCTCCTTCTCTCGTTTTCGTTTGACCTTTTTCGTGTGTTCGCGTGCAAAGCCACGGGGAGGAGGACTCGGCGATCATTGACAGAGTACGACGTTTTACGTGAGAATAGGCCTGGCAGCCATTTAAAGAATATACATAGTCTAGGTCTCGGGTTCGAGTAGTGGCGTCAACTTTTCACGGAACTGACGATTGGATCTGCAGAAGCAGATATACTCGGCCTTAATCCCTGATAATTTGAAAAACCTGGAGTATGGATGTGCCAACTTCCAAATACAATTCACATATTTCTATAGGTGGCTGTAGATTTTTAGCGTAATTAATGAATAGAAGATAAATGAATTGCAGGAAAAGAAGAAAAATTAAGTACTTAGTCGCGAAAACAGTTTTATAGAACCCAGTGGCTTGAGTCAAATGACTGGATTCATGTACATTATGTCCAAAGCGTCGATAGTGTTTGAAAGGATACCCAAAAATCATTTAAAATCAAGGTATTTTACTTATTAGCTTAAGTGCAAAACCCCGTACCTTCACTGCGATTTTCCAAATAGCCGACCTCCATTTTACTTTTTCGAGGAGAAACAAGCCAAGTTCATAGCTTGAAATTTTAACCGAATATTCTGCTGATGGAGAAGAAAAATCAAGGAAGTTCTCGATGAATTACTTTGATTAATTTTTCAAGGAGATATGAAGCATGACAGGAAGTTTGCAATTCCGCAACCGGAGGTACGCGCGCGGTTTCGCTTTTCGGTCATTGATTTGTCAATTAATCAGATTAGGAAGACAAGTTGATACAATTTCAGGTCAAAATATTTCGTGAGACAAAAAAAGAATCTCAGGAAAATCAAATAGCTCAAGCTAAAGTGTTTAAAATTGATGAAGAAAAGTAAACAAAAATGATAAAAATTATAAAAAGAAAAACAAATACATACATAACAAAAAACCCTCAGTATGTGGATGCAAAATTTTCAGAAAAGCGACTTTGGTATAAAACTTAGATTCGAAGAACTTGGTAGAGATCTCCCTCCAGTATCCCATATAATAAGTTACGAGCAATTTTGTACAGAATATTTGTGCCAATTGAAGGCGTAATTTTTAACGGAGATCTGGCACTCGTGTTCTCTGGCATAGCAGGTTAGTTTTTACAAAAATTTTTCTTAAAAATGCTATTCATGCAATATGGCATCTATAAAGTTCAGTTCTCTGTCAAAGAGCACCATCATAAATAAGACAAACGGAACCAACACAACTTGGGAATACATCAAGGGAAAGGACGCGCATTGACGACGGCGCGGAGATACAACTATTCGTGCTTCATGGATGTCCGTGTTGCATCCTCAAAATTGAAGGCGCGATGACGCGCGGCGTGAACTCGCAACACTCTGCCCCACACTGTTATCAATGAGGTGTCACTCAAATTCAGGAGTAAAGTTAGAGGACGAGGCCCAAGTACATCTCTCTTATCTTCGCCTGTGTTGACTTGCAAGTCTTCCCTTTTTTCCCCCATTTGATGTCCGATTCTTTTATAGAATCTATTTGTGTGTACATCTGTATCTGGGTGGTTTCACGATAAGTTGAATAGTTTTGTCGCCGTAACAGACAACACATTTTTTGGTCATATTTTTTGTAGAAATGATAATCACTCGAATTTTTTTCGCATTAATCTTCAAAGGATTACGTATTATAACGCTTTCTAATGATTTATTGCTTTGCTTCTCAACTAATATTATGTAAATTCCGAAAATGTGCTGTCTGTTACGCGGTAAAATGTCAGCGTAACAGACAGCAAGTTTTCGGCCATTTATATATTTAAATTGAAAAGTAGAGCGATACATCTTTGTTTAGCGTTATAACACATAACCCTGTGTAGATTAATGTAAACAAATTTGAGTGATTATCATTACTTCTATAAATATGACCGAAAACTGTGTTGTCTGTTACGGTGACAAAACTATTCGAGTTATCGTGAAACCGTCCAAAAGCATTCGTGCCTTAGTCAGCAGAAAAATACGACGGGACGGGGACGCTAGACAAGGTAGAATGTAAGTGAAGCACTCCGTTAGATTCATCTTCCTCGAAGTATTCCTTGGAAAATGATTCAAATAACGGAAAATTCTGAATTCGACCCCCCGAATTCGTGAAACCACCCTTTTTATTCTTACCGAATATTCCAACGAAATACCATCCATCTGCGTATAGCGGTGTCCAACAAGACCTCACAACCCGCTCACCAACAGAACCTGCATTTTGTCGCTGTCACCGATTCCCCCGAAAACTTTTACTCTGCGCTTTTCTCTGAATACTCCGGATGCAGATACCCCGGCGAAAATGTCAAGGGACCCGGAGACGCCGGCGACGGGTTGTTAATTCGCAAGGAACCTGGCGCAGTCGTCACGACGAGGCAGTTGGCCAAAATGATCAACTGTCTTGTTTATCCGGCGGGGCCCTCGAGGACCCGCGGAGCAAGTGAAGCGAGCCCGGGAAAGAGCATTAGTGTTGACACATGTTTTCATTGAGACTAGTAAATAAATACGGCCCGTTTCTTGCGGTGAGCAAGCAAGTTTAACCTTTGCATGTTTAATATGGAGCACTGTTTCAATTTGAACAAGACTGCACTTGGGGTTGGCTCTGTGCAACCAGTGCCTCTGCGTCTTCGCGCGCCGCGCCTCAAGGCCCTCCTCCAGGAGTCGCGGGTCGTAGGTCGCGCAGGTATTCGTTAGCTCTGAACTGGCGTTCAAGAACCACTTAACCCCGATCAGAATCTTGTGTAGATACGCGGTTTTTACTGGACGTGGAAGAGCTCTGAGCTTTGATATTTTGATAGTTGACAGCCCAGCTCTGTAATCAGCGTCTACAAGTTTTTTTTTCCAAAAGCAAAATTTTCATAAAAGCGACTTTGGTATAAAAATTAGATTCCCTCCTCCAGGCCCTCCTCCAGGAGTCACAGGTCGTAGGTTGCAGGTATTCGTTAGCTCTGAACTGGCGTTCAAGAACCACTTAACCCCGATCGGAATCTTGTGAAGATATGCGGTTTTTACTGGACGTTGCAGAACTCTGAGCTTTGATATTTTGATAGTTGACAGCCTAGCTCTGTAATCAGCGTCTATATTTTTTTTTTCCAAAAGCTGATCGGATTAAAAGTTAAATTTTACGAGATTCTTTTCAAACAGCGGGCATGGGAGTTGTCAGGCCTTTTTTCTGGACGGAAAGCTTTGGATCGACTCCTAACGGTGTTTCATAGTTAAAATTTTGAATATTAGCCGGGGATTTTAGTTTAGAGTTCACAAAAAAGGATCAGAAATCGACTACCCGAACACGATCCTTTGACACGCGCAACTAAATCAGGAAAAAAAAACAAACAAACAATACGATTATCATGAAAATGTAATGTTGTTTTAGCAGAACATTGCAAAAAGGATGGTTGGACAAAAATGATGGCGTAATGACGTGAATGGCAAAATATAGCTTTTCCAGAAAATTTCGTTCAAAGTGTTTAATTGTCGTTTTAGTGAGGATTCAAGCATTCAGTGAGGATTTAGATTCATTAAGTCGCCGGCAAAATTTGACGATACCACCATGCATACACGTACCCCCTACCGCGGTATTAGAAAGGAATATTTAAATTTTCACCTTTGCACATGCTTTTTCTGCTTGAGAAAATCTCAGCAAATCTACACTAGTTGAGGGACTTCGAGCACAAGGCGCATAAGTGCAGTTTTTGATATTTCGAGAGAAACGTGTTTAAAGTTTCTAAATTACCTGAAGCCAAACGGCGTAATGAAAGTTCGAACTCACTTTTTGATGCTTTAAAGTTGGATTTTAGCTGTGAATTTTTTTACTGAATATATGTTCAAACTACTTTTAGTTGAGTTCCTGCATGAATGTATCAATTTTTTCAAAAACTGCCTTGTCCTCCAAGCCCCTCAAATCTACATCAGCTCAGTTCGATCAGTTCAAATGCGACCAAGAGTAAGGTCGAGGAAAAAAAGTATTTCCACCTACGGAGGAATAAATCGAATGCGCAGGTTACAGAGACCTCTGATTATTCGAGGTTTGGGTCCAGCTCACCCGGACAAATTTATTCCTTCAATCATCTCGTTGGTCTTAAATTGACCTGTTCCTCCCCTTTCGCCTTTCTACTGGAAACTTTCTACGCGACGCGACACGACGCCCGAAGCTCAAACCGCTCGCTTATGTGCTGTGTTTGTCGTCTCTCCTTAAGCTCCTTGATTTGTTTTCCCAAGTGAATAAAGAAAAATTTAACTTTCATATTTCTCCTCTGCCCGATCCCCCGCACGCTCCTCCTGCCTCTGCTCCTTTTTTCAGCTGCATGTTCTCCTCCCACTCTTTTCTATCTCGCCCGTCCGAAAGTTTTTGAATCAATAGGATTTCCTCTTCAATTCCCACCCTTTCACTGTTGAACTTATTGCGAGGACAGACTCGTGTCTGCAACAATTTTTGTTTGCAGAAACGGATGTATTCTGTTTGAAGTAACGGTTTGAAACACTTTAAAACAATTGTTTTTTGTGTTACTTTTCTGGGTGACAGTCGAGAAAAGTGAGGTTAGAAATCGCTATTATATTTTTGGAACTTGCTCGCAGTACGTCCCCTTGGTTAGGGATTATCCTATGTCAATAGGTCACGGCAGCATTGCAATTTTGTACCATAACGTTTTCAATTAAATTAGTCTCGCTTATTAATAACGATCGGATTGTAGGAAAAAAAAATGAAAAAAATAAAAATAGGAGTGGTCCGCAATGCAAGTTGATCATTGAAATTGATGGACAAAGCAAAAGGCGAAGAGGACATAAGAGAAATCGAAGCGTTCTCATTGGTAGAAGCGGATGGTTGCAAGTAACAAAAAGCACGATTCAAACTGAAATCGTAGAGCTGCACACATACGGAAAGATCCTTAAAATTTTGCCGAGAATACAATTCGTGACCAAATCTGTGATAAGGGACATTCATCTTCCTCGAGAAAATTTTCCTGATTTTTTGGAAAATATATGGAGGAAAAAAATGGAAATTTTGGCGCAAATTTGACCCTATAATCTCAAAAATGGAGACAAATAATTGTTGCGAAGTCCCAAGACACAAATTTTAATTCGTAATAGAAACGATGCGGTCTAAGCGTAAAAAGGGACCGAAATTTTCTCATAGAGGACAATGTCTTCTTCCACAGATTTGGTCACATTTGCGTTTTTGCGCATAATACTATCTGGTAGTAAAATTGGTGAAAGTACAGACTATCTCTGCTTTTGTATTGCAGTGCAATGTTCGTTGAATTTAGCACTGGAAACAATGGAATCAATAGACTTCAGATTTAATGGAAGTTTCGGGTTTCTTTGTGTTCCATCTCCCATATTAACCAAACTTTTGTATTATTGTATTCTCTTAATGTTGGGAGCGCTACCCACTCGACGAGCAAGCTTTTCACGACTAATCGAATTAAAATCCGTTGCAGAACCAGCATGGAGCTAATTTCCAGGACCGGGC
Organism: Bemisia tabaci; assembly: GCF_918797505.1. Taxonomy (NCBI): domain Eukaryota; kingdom Metazoa; phylum Arthropoda; class Insecta; order Hemiptera; family Aleyrodidae; genus Bemisia; species Bemisia tabaci. Next base: position 19,445,001 of record NC_092798.1, read on the forward strand.
CCGGATGTGTGTCAATCAAATTCCTCAACAAGTCATGGCGACCGTAATCTTCCCGTATCAAAACCCGATCTTCAAAAAATAAAACACGAGCGCGCGGCAGAAATCGTCCTTGTAATTCGATTAGTCGCCTAACGCGCTTTTTTTCCTTGCCCACATTTACAGCTGTCTGTTTTTGATATATTATGCAGCTCGCGGTGGAATCTGAATGCTCCGGCTTCAGGAAGCGTCAGAGAGTGGTGGTGGTGGGGGGGGGTGGGGGGGTGGGGTGGATGTTGGGGCGGGGGTGTTTCTTTCAATCACATCGAGTGACAGGAGCTCTGCGGAGTTTTTTATTCGACCCAAGTTCGCAAAACACCGGTAATTTTTTCCGCTTACTCTCCGGCGCGTTTCAATGAGTTTGTAATCGAATCAGGAAGAGGGCGCTCCGGAGTTGAGACCTCGGGGATGCGATATTGAAGGTACATCGCGACTCGACCGGCGAAAATGTTGCTAAATTTTGAAATGTATTCGCCGATTATTTAATTGCACTCGGTGGCGAGGCGTTAATAATCGATTCTCGATATTTCTCCATTCGAAGCTATGGTAAAGAATCGATTATCGAGAAACACCCTGTTTATCGATCCTTTTCCATTGGTTCTAATGGCAAATCGATCGATATATCGCAAACACAGCCACGCCACTGTTTGCATTTATGGGGATTGTTCAGGGAACATTCTCATTGTGGCAATCGTGCTTCGAAAGGATGATGTAACCTACAGACCTAAGATTGATGATTCGCTCCGCTTGCAAATGAGTGTCGCGTCACTGTTCGAGTAATTTATTATGCTTGCCGGTAATTATCAATCTGATTTCGTATTATATCAGGGCAAGGAGGAAGCACTGACTGCTGGCAATTTTAACTGGATTACTGACCTTAACTCTGGAAAAAAGAAGTATTCGATACGGTTGTTTGAAGGTGTCTCTAGTGAGGAACTGTAAAGTTTTTATTTGAATTTAACTTATATTTTTAGGTATTTTAATGCCTCGGCGAGGAATAATTGAAGGGCTTGGAGGACAAGGCGGATGAGTGCAGATTTTGCTATTTCGAGAAATACGCGCATAAAGTTTCGGATTTAAATGGATTCTTATGGCGAAAAGAAAGTTCAAACTGTCTTTTTGATGCTTGGTAATTGGAATGTGGGTGCGAATTTTTCACAGAATATGCATTAACACTAGTGTCACTTGAAATCATTAATATCTCGATGTTTTCAAAAACTGCACTGCATTGATACGCATTGTCCTCCAAGCCCCTTAATTTTTTTCTAATCTAGTAGGTTCCTCACCGTCAAAAGTGCTTGGAATTGGATGGATATCCTCTATGCTAAACAATGGAAGTAGTGCAACTCATAATGAAATGATTGATAAATTTAAGTTCCATAATTTTAGGCCATTCTCCCAATGAAGAAGGTTACGCCTTGAACGGCAGAAAAATACTAATTTTTCGGCGGAGATCTAGCTTGAGCGTAAAAATGACGTAAGATCCCACATGCAGGCAAAATTGCACGGTTTTAGTTGAATCAGTTGTTTTCAGGAGGGAACAAGTAGGTACATTTTTGCATGAGCCTTGGCTTGCATAAAAGGACATGCTAACGAAGACTCATCGAGGGATGTACCTGTTCCCTTCTGAAAACAACAGAACCGGTTGCGGTTTGCGCAGACTTGTCAACTTACCTTTTGAGCCCTGTGTCCACTCGTCAAAATGGCGTCAAAATGGAAGCTCAAAGTGAATCGAAAAATACGGTCTGTTCGCGAATGTTGATCAAAAAAGAGTCACGCCGCTCTATTTTGAGTTGCAACACTCATCAATTGCATCAAGTCCCGACTCTAAGCCACTTATCGTTGAAATCGATTCACTTTGAGATTCCATTTTGACGAGTGGAGGAAGCGCTTAAGCATCTCAAATATCTTCCCAACATCACAAGTGCCAAAACACGATTTTGTGACTTTAGCAACTGACCCACTCATACAGTCTTAACATACGTTTCGTATGAGGTCGTGTTGGTCATGTAATATGCATGCCGCAAGAAATACAGCCGGAGCGTTCGACTAAAAGCTACGCGTCAGACAGTTGGCGCGATAGTTTCCGAACCGATCACAGGTATGGAAATTCAATTAGGGATGTCGGGAAGGAGTTGGCGGTAATGTATTGCGTTGAAGGCGAGGCGGGTTGTGACGGCGGAGCTGAAACATTTAAAGTTTTGAATTTGCATTGGCGCAAATCCCCTCGGACCAGCTCGCTAATACGCACAAACATACATATATCCTAGGGATGAGGGTAATATCTGCTATGTGTGACATTCCGCCGGCTCACTTGACATGGCATAAAATGTATTCGGTTTTGGAGGAGCGCGCGTCATCCGGGGTCTCCCACAGGTACGGACTTGGATAAACTTGAAGTAATCAAAAGTTAACTTGGAGTCTAACTCTCACCGCCAAGTGTTTTGAATAATGGGTTTCCCTCATTTATCCACATAAACTCACCTCGCGCATCATCTCTGGACCGTTTCCGCTTTTGCTAGTTTGCGACACTCTCGCGAAAAACACTCTGGCTTCTAGTTCACACACATTTTAGATAGTTTTTGTACGTCACAGAGTGTCGAGTGTTTTCGTGGTTGAGTACAGTATACTACCAGAATACCAGAAAAAAGATGAAAAAGATGAGAAAATATGTGTTGAAATGCATATCACCAAGGTAATCACTGAAAAAAAAAAAGCTCGGTAAATCCGAACTAGTTAGGATCATATGGAACCAGGTTTTGCTCGGTACATACAACCGAATTAATCGGTCTGTTCAACCGAATGTTCGGTTTGTGCGACCGAACCATAATAAATTCTTACAGTTCGGTTCAGTGGACCGAACAGCAGTTCGGCTGAGCAGACCGAATAATTCGGTCGTGTGTACCAAACAAAATCGTGGTTCCACATGATCCTAACTAGTTCGGATTTACCGAACTTTTTTTTTCAGTGACGCATTTCAACAGAGGGGCTTGGAAGACAAGGCACACAAATGCAGTTTTTTTAAAAAAAAATGGAGATATTCATGAACTCAACTGAAACTTTAATTTGAAAGTACATTCTGTGAAAAATTTACAACTAAAATCAAACTTTAAAGCATTCAAAAGTGAGTTAAACTTCCTTTCCGTCATTCGATATCATATAATTTTGAAACTATTAACACGTTTTTCTTGAAATACGAAAAACTGCACCTACGCGCCTTGTCCTCTTAGCCCCCCAACAGATCTTTCATTCATAAATTGTGCATCATAAATAATTATGATGCACATTTTATGATTGCACATAGATGAGAGCAAGTGGAAGAGAAACGAGAAGTTTGGAACGTGATGATATATTCACTTTGATTTTGAGAAGATTGGACGTGCACACTTTTGAATAGTGTTTTGTTTTTGGCAGGTTTATAAAATTCCTTTTGGAAAAAAAACGTGCATAAGTCTTTGGAACCGTTTTTTGGAGCTGAGTCCCACAAATTCCTTATGGTAAGATGTTTTTTTTGTCCCCACCGAACTCCCCTTGATGAGGTGCTCCTTCTGGCCCGCTGCTCACAAAAAGTCCCTAATGCCGTAGATGGCCGCACCTAGCATCTTTAAAACGCAAGAGGGTCATTTAACTCTGGAGTGGCTTCAATGAGCGCGCAAGAATTTCCTTCAAAATACCAAGTATGCAACCCAATGATAACAGCATTCATACAGCTACTTCTTGAAACGTAGAGAGTTGCTGCTTGAACAGATCCTATTATTTTTAGTTGATCCGCAAGAATCAAGCACCAAAACACGATTCTACGATCAGCGCAACTGACCCATTTCGTTAGGGATTTGAGTGTTTTTCTACATAAATTATAGCTAGGCAAAACGTCAAAAACATACCACCATTTTATTCTGAGTCCTGTTAATTACAATTTTCAAAAGCGCAACAACCCTTTGGCATGTGCGGTAACTCCTCTCGGTTCCATGAAAACTTGGCTTGTAACGTTGGTGAACCGCATGTGACAAGCGTACTGAAATGTTTTTTAACGAAGCTGGTATTGTGGTCCCGACAAGTCATTCTTCAGCGTGTAAGAGAAAAGTTGAGAAAACAAGGGATATTCCCTAAGTCCCCGAAGCATGAGACTTCTCGTTTCCATCAACGCGCATGAATTTTTGATTGGAGTGAAGGAGATTCTGTGCTGGAAACGGAATAGAGCACATAGCTGGTGGTAGAGGCTAAGCCCAATATTGTCACTCGGAGCCATGTAACAAATTAGAATCTATTAATTCGGTTTGCCTCCAATCTCGATATTTCAAAGCATCACCATCGATACAAATCTTTGAAATACATATTTGGAGCATGTTTGCAAGTAGCATCTTACCTATACAGAAGAGTTGAGAAAATTCTGGGGAGGGCTAATGTTGAAAATCGTTAGTTAGAGTGTGAGTTAAAGTGGCGTTCTTTGCGATATATCGATTGATCTGCCATTCTAACCTTTGAAAAAGGATCGATAAGCAGAATGTTCGCAACGAACATCTTTATAATAGATTCTTAACCATATAGTTCCAAATGGGGAAATATCGATCGTATCAATCACTCACGCTTCACCACTTCCAGTCAGTTGAATATCTGTCAGCGGCAAATAGTGATAGCAGGCATTTTGTCAAGTGCGTAGGTAGATAGGTATATTTTGACGGCCTATAAAATTTTGTGAATTTATGGCGAGGAGCTCGCGAGTTTTCAATATTTTTGGAAAAATAACCCATCAAACCTACGAACTCTTCTTGTTTCTTCCTTTTTAATTGCCTCTCGTATTTTTAAATGATGAAATTCATTTCAAAATTGTATAACATGCCGATAATGTGCAGATAAGTGTCTGTGCAGGAGCTAAAAATGGTTTAAAATACAATTGTGCGATGCAAATTATTATTGAGATTTTTTTCTCACCGGAGAAATTAATTATTTTGTCTGAAATTAGGAAAAGAAGCAGAATTTCAATCTAAGTTAGAATATTTGACTATTTGCCTGGGCATTTGACAAAATGCCTAATTTTACTATTTGCTTACGACTTATCCACTGATTGTGAGAGAAAAAGCTTACTCATATGAACTATGTAAGTATGGTGTTACGTATCGGTCGAACTATTCGGTTAACGTGACATCGCTCGGAGCTATTGCCTCGGTTCTTGCGACCGAACTTTCAAACCAAACCGAACTATTTATCGAAAAAACTCGGGGGTTTGAGCTTACCTCACGAGATCTTACGAGGGGAAGGGGAGGAAGGCCAAAAGCCTATTCTAACGCATGCTTCCAATTTTTAAAAAATAAAATCCAATAAAAATAATTGTTCCCCTATTTTTCAGGCTTTCTCCGTTATTTCATGAAAAATTGAGGGAGAGGGTCAGGGGTTACGCCGGTCTCGCGTAACTCAAAAGGCGGGTAAGATTATTTTATGGATGCCTTTAAGAAGGGAGGGGGTCGAAAAGTCGGCAAAAGGGCCTTATACAATGCTTGCATGGCCTCATAACACAGGCAAGAATAAAATGTGGATAGTTTTCATAAACACCTTATTTTAAAGATTCTATGAAGATGTTATGAAACCTTTTTCTTACCGATTTTTCCAAATGTTGATGCTTTTAGTTTTCCACTGCGCCCGTTTCGAGCAACCGCTCATCGTCAGGTGTTCAAAAATTCTGAGAAATTAAAATTATTTTAAAAATATTTTATGTTAGTTTCCTTTAAAAGCTCAGAAGGTGACTGTAAATGAATTTTAACACAAATCAGGACATTTTTTTCGCTTCCTGGTATACCATTGGAATAATTACAACGTTGTTGATAAACGGCGCTTCTCGATTATTTCATCCGACGTACAGAATTTCGGTGCCTGTAAATAATCACTGTGAGTGCCTCCTTCCAGAGGCCGAAGTTTTTTGAGGCGGTAATATTTAAAGGGCAGTGGTCAGCGCAATTAAGGAAAGCAACCGCGGCCTAGGTTCTGTATCGCATCAGCAAGCGTTGCCAAATTGTGCACAGAATAAACAATTTTACGTTTCCATGGCGAGAAAAAGAGGCAATTTCGACCCAAATCCGGCAGTTACTCCAGGACTCCTTGCACCGTCGAGCCTCTGGGAGCTGGGTCCAGACGTTCTTCCTTAATTGAAATCTCCGGATGAGCGACCAAGGAATATTGCACGACCTTTCATTCATATTCAACGGCCGTCCAGAAACGCTATAAGAGGTTTCAATACGTCCCGCTGAAATAATTATGCCGGACAGTAGTTTCAGCCCTGAAGGATTGTTTTTGTTTATCGGGAGGCTCCGAGATAAATTTCGCATCTTGCTCGCTTGAGTTCTTCGTTGAAATGGCAAAATGACCCTGAAGTTTACTTAGGAATGGATGCATTAATGCCGAGAGAGAATGATGTGCAAATTACTTAAACCAAGTGAGCTATCCGATAGTGAAATTCCTGCATGGCTGTATATTGTTTACCCATATTTTTAAGTTTTTCAGCTATTTTTCGAATTTTTAGGTAAAGCGCTGCTTTATTTTCGAGTATCTCGGTTGAGGAGAGTTCTAAGTGGGCCAAAAAATCACTAAAATCAGACCTGCGGGCTGATTATTGAAATTTATGGACAAAGCTGTGGACAAAGAATACAGACGGAGTATAGAGCGATCCTATTGGTTGAAATGGGTGGTTCTTATAGACTAAGGGGGTAAATGGTGGACTGACTATCGGGTCTCTAGCGGGTTGCCGTCAGTTAGTCTGTTACCTACGTCCTTTGTCCATTGCCACCACCCGATTCCACCAATGAATCCCTCCATATCCTTTTTGCCTTCTTTGTCTATTGCTTTGTCTATTAATTCAATAATCAGCCCGCTGTCAACAGAACACCACCCGTTTCGCTCTCTTTACAGTATATCAGAAGAACATAGTCGAGCAGTCCTGATTTGACGTTCTTTCCGCGGTGCCATGCAGCGCGAAATGCCGTAATTTGGCTAGAGACCGGCGGTCAGCGTGCTTTGACTGCCGTGCTATAGAAAAACGCCGTATAAACTCTCAGGCATTGCCATATTTCCTCCAGTAACAAACGAATTCACTGGGAAAATTGTGAATATTTTTTTTGGCGCGTATACGTAGTATACCGCCTTTGCGATCGTTTCGAACCCTGCTCGATACAATAACCGAGTCCCTTAGTTCCTTACCGAAAAGTGACTACCGCGAACTTCTGAGATTTTCCAAAGCGTGTAAAAAGTTTATTTATCCATCAATAATTATGATTTAAAGTTGTTTCTCATTCTGGGGCTCATTAGTTTATGTGCAGTGAATACCAAGAGTCTACGTTACTTGGTTTTTTCAAAAAAAGCCTAAGAATGCGACGCGCTGATTTAAAATATGCATATATAAGCAGAATCAAGCGAATTGATTCGAGGATGGCTGAGCAGGTCGGCACTCTCGAAATGAGAATTTAACTCCTCCGTTTTGTTCAAAACGTTGCTTTGACAGATCTGTAACCTCGGTTATAATTTCCAAAAGTTGGTACCCGTGCTCTGATAGTGCAATCTGTGTAAGTGCAATCTGTGATGAGCCTCGAGACTCATTAGACCATTAGCTAAACGTGGCTCATACAGGAATCCACTTACCCCTCTCTTTCCCACGCTCCTGCTCACTGCGTCGGCGTCTCGACGAACAATAGCTAATGACGGTTGCCAAGCGATGCCGGGATCCTCAGCCCCTCGCCCAATTACTTACGCTTCATTAACCATTTCACCGTCACGCTAGGATTCGTCCAATTTTCAAAAAAAATTGTTTCGCGAGTTTTTAGCAATTTTTTCCTTACTCTCCGTTAAAACACGAATTAAAAGAGGTCTCATTCATAAAAATCGGCCAAATAGAAGAGAAGTTACAGTATTCGAAATCCGAAGAAATCAACAAAACTTCTCCAAACAAAAAATAAAATGAAGGGGGGGGGGGAATGTATAAATTACAATTTAATATGATTGACCTCAGAATGTGACAAGCAATTCAATTATAAAAAGGAGAAAAAATTGAGTGAAATTACAAAAAATTAGCCTCTTGCAAGGGGCTTCCTTGTATGAGTTTTGACCTGAAGACAAGTAAATCCCGTTATATTATTAAAACGAAATTGACTCCATAGTTTAATGCCTTAGTTTCTTGAATACGATTATTTTAAGCACTCGATTTATATCAGCAATTTTACCCATGAGGTGATTTCCTGAGAGCTGATAATATCACGAATTTCTCATAGAGCCCTTCAAAAATGGCTTGCTTTTTGGGCAGCCGATTCGGCCATCAAACCGGGGTTTAAATGGAAGCTGATAATAACACAAAGCTCTGAGAACAATTTTAAGATGAGTATAGGAACGGTTTGTACATTACGAGGAGAGGCGGGCATTCTGTTCAGCATATCGATACATAAGTATTTTCACACGTAGAATTCAATTTTCACGTCAGGGAGTCGACATATTTTGATTTTTTCGATTTTATACGGAAAATTTATGGTTTTTCGGGATTGAAATTACTTACAATTGTTTCATGAAAAATGAATGCACCCAAAATGACTATAGCATTTTGACTTTCACATACCTACGTGCACTCACTAAATTGATTGGTAAATTCAAAGAGTGGGTACATCGACCTGGTATATCAAGTTTCTGCGATTTTTTACGGCAAATCGGTAGATTTTCGGGATGTGGATTGCTTACTTTCAATTCATGAATGAATAAAGCATGGACATGGTTGAGCTTCTTTGCATGAAAAGACGTTTAAAATAACAAAATCAAGACATATTTAATACAATTGCATTTATATCGAGTCAATTTCTTTTCAATAATATAACGGGATTTATAATACCGGTGATTTGGGTATTTTAGCCCCAAAATACCTTTAAATCGACTTTATCTTCTAGGAATTCGACAGAATTTTTCCTTTCTTCGCTTAAATTTTTCCGTAGCACTTTTCCTCAAGAATCTGATAAGATTTTGCTTGAGGCGGATCAAAAAACTTAAATTTGTTCGAATAGCTTTCTAGATTCACAATACACGGTCTCGTCAAGGTGCGTCGTTGACCTTGCAGTGTTGGATCGTGAATTCTCCTGTTGTGCTGCTTGCCTTTTTTGAAATCTCTGTAAATGAAAACTAAAGGGGTTGATATGTGCGAGTTAATGACGCGCCTTATCAACACATTGTGTTGGAGTTCACTGCTTGTTTAATTTTCTGACGTTTTTGTTTGCAATTTAATGTAAAATATCTGAAAATTACAAGGTAAAATCTGCATATTTCCAAAAATAAATATTTTATCGGAGGTTGTTTGGCAACGTCTGAATGTTCATACGATGCTCTTTCTTTACACGGCAGATGAGCGGTCAAATGAGCTATGTCCAAAGAGTCTGCGTGCTGCCTTTTTTTTTTTTATTCATTTGCCGTAACATGTTGTTCCTTTTAGCATAAATAATTGAAACGGCAAATCTACATGCTAAAAGATTAATCTTAAATCAATAAATCTGTTGTTGTCTAATGTAGCCTTCGGAGCCCCGATACAAATATGACGATCTAAGATAAACACAAGATGGAAGGAAATAGAGCAAAAGAAAAACGCGCATTGACGACGGCGCAGAGATGCAACTATTCGTGCTTGATGGATGTCCGTATTGCAGCTACAAAATTGAAGGCGCGGTGGCGCGAGATGTGAACTCGCTGTGCTTTAAAAATGGACCTACATTTAAAAATGGAGGGTTAATCTGGGGATTTAAATTTTCATGGAGGGTGTTCCAAAATAGGTTCTTGTAAACTACGAGACTCGAAGGTTCTTGGAAAAATTTTCACCTTCCCTGCTACGCCATTGTAAGTCAAATTTGATCAAAAAGTTTTTTGTAGCGACTCAAGTTGTGCTTGGAAAACACTTTGGTTGTAGGCATGCAGTGACAATTCCATGCAACATAGGGTGCATCAAGAGCGACTGATGATACTTTTGAGTACTTTTCGAAAAACGCGAAATGCATGCTATAGTCGTCCTTTAAACTAAATAACCTTGTCTGCATTTTTTAAATCGTTTTATGCATATTATTATTATTATTCATGTTATATTTTTTTCAGTTTACAGAGGAGCACTGCGCAACACTATCGACGACAAAGAAACAAGTAGGTACATAATAGAGATTATTTTTAAATTCAAAGGATAACCAAAAGGAATGTTTTTTGCTAACCCATCTTGAGACGTAAAAAAAATGTGCTTGCTCTCGTGTCAATAATCCTCGTCCATGTTTACTGATCCTCCGTCATGTTTGAATGAATACCACGCAGTTCCTTCGAAGAAAAGTCGAAACGAGTATGAACAAGATATTTTTGGATTTTCTCAAAAAGCAGCTGATCCGTGATTCATGAAACAATAATTCAATATCCGAATATTTATATTTATTTTTACGATTGACTGTCGGAGACTGATCTCATTATTTGCGTCTGTTATTCCTGGGGCGGGTAATATAAAATTTATGGCCAAACGATAGCCGCTCATAGCTAACGGAAAGGAAAAAATAAGTGGGAAAGGGTGAAGTAACACGAAATGAAACATTGATAAAACGAGCCAAAATTGCACGGCTTCGAGGAAGAGAGACGGAACGAAAAATAATCAATTTAATGAGGTTTTTTTCGTCGGGTTCACGTTTCGCCTCCGGGTGTTTTAATTATGAGCAAACGCACAGTTTCAAATCTGGAACAATAATCGGGGCTGTTTGCACAGAGACAAACAGAGTATTATAAGATTTCCCATGAGCTACGAACTTCACTTTCGTATTCTTTGTTTTTAATTCTTATTTAAGGTTGCTTTTTTCGGAGGCAGCGCAAATCCCACTTACATTCAACAACTTGACCAATATTTTGTTGATTCATCCGGCGAGGAGACAAGATTGAAGAACGAGAGAGATTTATCCTTAACTCACGTTATGAACAGTGATGAGGTTCTATTTTAAGTCAAAAATTAACTTACAAACATTTAAACATTCATCTGTTTTTGCTCAGTCTAATTTTAAAATACGTGTTGGTCTAATTCCTACTACTCTAAGTCAATTTTGTACAACTCGTAATGTTTCGTCTCTGTCCGAAGAAAATTCTATGAAACCTTAAAATTGATGTTGATATGTTCTTTTTTTTAAAAAAAAAAATGACATGGAAGCGGAGGTTTTAAAACGCCGCAGACAAGATGCTTGGTTTGGAATTTTTACCGTTGACTGTTTTTAATTCTGCTCTCTAATGTTAGTCGCAGGTTTAAATGAGGATTGAACCAATCAACAACATTCGAATCGAATCAACAAGCTAATAAATAACTTTAATAAATAGTAACGTTAGAATTTTTGATTTTAAAACAAGGAATTAACCTCCTTGTATTATCACATCACTTCCTTCATCCATGTCAAATATCATGACAACATTAATAAATAGACTGAATGCTGAATGTGTAGTACCTATAGTATTTAAACTTTGGAAATCCGTATTGTTACGGTTGATCTATGAAGGAAGTAAGCAAACATCTAGATATGTAGAGCATGTTTTAATAAAATACTGGTTATACCTTGAATTTTTGCAAGAACCGGATTTATGTCTCCTGACAGCACATGCCAGCTATTAATTCCCAAAGAAACTGTTTTGCAAAAATTGGATTAAGATTGGAAGTATTAGAGCGTAAATATTAACCGTTCGATTTGAATAATCAAATGCAACATTTTGCGTTCGGATACGTCTAGCTTTATATTGGAGATTTTCAAATTGGTTTTTTCGGGGAGTGCCATAAATTTTGCCTACCTAATTTTTGCCAAAAATTGAAATGAGCCCAATAATTCAGAAAAAAATTGTTTGATACATCGACGTTTGTTAGACTCCAATGTATAGGTTTACTATGAAGACGATCGAAAGCAGTTCACGTTACGATTAAAGAGTACTAAGATTAGAGAAAACATATACGAGACTCTTGCAGTGTTCTACGACGGAATTTTTTGGACTTTTTGCCACTAAACTCCCCTTTACAACGCACTTTTTGTTTCAATAATGAAAAATAACGCTGCCTGCGGGCCGATTATTGCAATTGATATAATGAATACATGGAGAGTATTGAGCGATCCTATTGGTTGAAATGTGTGGTTACTATAGACCAAGAGGGAAAATGATGGACTAACTGTCGGGTCTTTAGTAGGTTGCCGTTAGTTAGTCCATTACCTACCTCCTATGTCCATTGCCACCACCTGCTTCCACCAATAGGATCCCTCCAAATCACTTTTGTCGTCTTTGTCTATAGCTTTGTCTATCAGTTTCAATAATCGGCCCGCTGGTGGGTTGCCGTTTAGTTAGTCTATCACCTACTTTCCCATTGTTCTTCAGAGAGTTGACGCTCCCTAATTTTTTTTTAAAGTTCAGGTACAGATAATTTAATGGTGAATTAAATTCTGAGAAGATCAAGTTGCATCGAGTTCACCTCTGAATGTAACTCATCGTCAGTCTGTTCAGGTAACTCTCAATGTTTTAGCTAAATCGAAGGGGAGAACCAAACGCGGATTGAATCAACAAAAACAGGCAGTACGATTATGACGCCGAATTAGGAATGACACCGATCGGATGCATATGCAGTTCGAAACGTCCGAACTCTCGATTCGTCAAAGGCCGAGCGTCTGTTTGCTCTCAATTGGACGTATTTCTGCCAAACGGAGCCGGGTGCATTATGACGTGAGCCCCTGTTACGCATGCATTCTTATGGGTCTCAGGGCTCACGTCACGATGCACATAGTTCCGTTCGGCAGAAATACGTCCAATTATGAGGCGGTTAATTAACGCGTTGCGAACCGTGACACGGGTAAGTTTTAATCTTGTCAATCTGTGCACGTCACCGAGGCTGCTTCGGGCGCTGGATGCAACAAATCAAACAATCCGGGCGAACGCTTTCGCGCGGGGATTAGCGCGGATCAAGGACTTAATTTCCTCCGACTCGGGGTTTAATCCGCGGCTGGCTTTAAGTACCTCGTCTCATCTTCACGTTCTACGTTTCGGCCCGGTTTATACATGATACAGATAGGTAAGTGTGGGGTTATTTCGCTACGGCAGCGTTAAAGAGCTTACTGATATGCGCTGTTTCAATTATAGTCATGCATTTGTTATACGAGGTCCGCACCCCTGGAAAATGCGCCGTCCAGCGGGCCGATTATTGAAATGTTATGCTGGTCGAGCATGAAATTATGACAAAACAACTCATTTGGTATGGTCATGTCCAGAGAATGGCAGGAGACAGGTTGCCGAAGAAGGTCCTTGACTGGGTTCCTCCTGGGAGAAGACGCAGAGGGCGCCCAATAAAAGGTTGGAGGGAAAGGATTGAAGCGGAAATGTTAAGGTGCTCAATCCCCCAAGATTTGTGGTTTGAAAAAGAGCAGTGGAGGTTAGGGGTCGTAGAGCGCGAGGGAGTGCTGTAAAGCGACTTATATGTATGTATGTTGGTCGAGCGGATGTAGGTTAAACGGCGGATCGTGATTGGTCGGCTATGTCTGATCGCTGCTTTACCGTGCCTTTGTCAGGTAAAATTCACGACACGTAAAACTGCTGTGTGTAATGCTCTGAGGATGAGACTTAGTTCCTGAAATGCATTAGCGCCGTAAAAAAATAAAATTGTAAAAAAATTATGCATCCTTGGCTCACGTTCTTATCGTTTATCACTTATTAAAAACTACGCTCTCCTCTGTAACAAGGCAGTATTCTGTCGTGCTAAGGAAGAACGCCGTATGAACATCCGAGAGTTGCCAAATTTCCCTCGATAAAACCTGTATTTTCGACAACATTCATGCATATTTTTACTCGAAATTTTCAGATATTTTAGATTAAATTGCGTGCAATATTGTATGAAAATTTTGGAAAGTAATAGTCACAATTTTCCCAGTAAATTCGGTTTTTGTCGGAGGATACTCGGCAACGTCTGAAGGCTCTTACGGCGTTTTTCCTCAGCACGGCAGTATAAGGGGAGACATCGATGATAAGGACAGAGAATCATTTTTTCGCAGCTCAGCCTCGTTCCGCGATCCGCGAGCCGGTTCGGTTCCCGGCTCCGGTTGATTATTTTGAGTGCGAATCTGGGCATTGATGAACCCGGCGCATTAAAAATTACTTTACGCTCCATTTGGTGATTTCACGGTGCCCCCCCCCCCCCCCTCCCCCCGGGCTCATTGACGCGACGACGCGGTGCGCGTCCCGCCTCCTCCCCCGGCTAAGCTCCCGTCATGATAATGAATCTATGCCACAAATCAGACGGAGGTTTTAATATTTTATATGGGTCGCTTGTAAAACAAAAGGCAAAAATTTTCTTTGGGAGCCCCGATACTTTCCTCCCCCCGAGTGTCGCCGTCCTCCTCGCGCATTAGCGGCGGCATTGTCCCTCTCTCGCTCGCGCGGGAACGAATTATTACCCTTGTCAGGGATGTTCATTTGGAGATGGAGTTTTCCTTCCCGAGGGACGGTCCCAATCATGAGCCGAGAAAATTGCTTATCTCGGCAACCCGATAGGACCTGGCGCAGCTTCCAGTTCAACGTTGAACGGTGCAAGCGGGAGAGGTGGCGGCGGGGGTGGCCGCGGCGAGAAGGGGTGGAGCGCCAACTCAAAAACTAAACTTTTCTAATATAATGATTTGTGTATCTATAAGAACTTGCTTATAACCTCCGCTCTCACGCGCTTAATCCTGCCCAATAAATAGTTGCGGAGCTCTTTCGGTCCTCTCGCCCCCTCCCCTCCGCATCCCCCGACCGGACCGCGGTCATCCCTTGATCTCTCTTGCGTGTTGACTGTTGAGCAATTTACAATTCGACCGGAAGCAAACGCGGAGAATCGATGGCCGTTCCTTACTTCCTTCCTTGGCGCCTTCATTTAAATGGTCTTCAATTCGGAGTCCGCCTCCTCCCCCGCAGCGCGCTGACCAGCACGTTAATCTTCATTTGCTTTCTCCTTCATGTTTAAACAGGTTTGTTCCCTCTTACTTTCACCGGGTCCACTGACGGCCGGATTGTTACATTTATACGAGTAAAGGAAGGGTCGCAAAAAACCCCTCTTCGAAGTTTCCTTAGGGTCATACAAGTATTTGGATACGCAGTTAGGGCCTCAGCGGGCTGGTTGTTGAAATTGATAGACAAAGCTATGGACAAAGAAGACATAAAAAGGAATATGGAGGGATCCTAATGGTGCGAAGCGAGTGGTTGCAATGGACAAGGCCGAGCGCCATGCGCTGTGGAAGCGGCTTTCCTGTACGCATTTCAAAATTTAGACAAAAAATGCAATTCTTCTCTAAAAATAATTAATTTATTATCAGTGGCAATCCGCGAACGTTTGAATGCCCATACGAAATTTTTCCTTGACGAAATAGTAAACAGTGGCGATTATTGAAAGTTGGCAACATGGTTTCTCCTCTAACTGAATGTATGTGAAACAATCGATTCATCGTAAGGCAGCTTGCCTCACATAAAATCGATATTTTTAATGGATTCAAATGGAGAAAATGATTGTTGCCAATTTGAAAAATAACCACTGTTTAATACTGCGCCAAGGAAGAGCATGCAAATGTTGCCGGATTACATTTCTTAACAAATTCATTTTCTCAGAGAAAAATTGCATTCTTTTCAATTTGTTCAAATGCGTACATGAAAGCCGCTTACATACCGCGCTCTGGCGCTCAGTGATGCCCGTGCCCCTTACAGTAAAAAAATAGAGAAAATTTGACAGAGTCGATTGCAATGAGGCCAATTTTGGCCAAATCCGTCCAATTAATTAATTAATACATTTTTAAGCAAATAATCCGCGAATTGAGCGACCGACTAAAAACAATTTTCAGTTTTTTTCTCTCTTCAAATAAAATTTGACAAAAAAAGAAAGAAAAAAAATTGGAACTCTGATTCCCGAGGTCCTCATTTTTGTGTGTGTGCGTACACCACCTCCAAATGGGAGACTTGAATGTATTTAAAACGGCGATTATATTGTCAGCCAGATTCTAGTGGCGGATTCGATCAATTTTTTATCAGGAGTAATAAAGAGGCTCCTCCTGTTTATAATTGAGTGATCGCAAAGTGGCAGAGGGTGGATCGCAACCGATAAGGGGGCTTTTAGTGATTACTTATGTAGCTTACCTCACATGCCGAAGCGTTCACGCGAAACCACAAGTGCCTCGCAAGCTCTTAGTTTCGGGTGAGGCTGCTTCCTGCGGTCCATTATCGGTGCGGCTTTGAGACCCGATCCTCGCAAGACGTCAGGGAAGCGCTCAATCATGTCAATTTCATGCATATGAATCTTAGATTTCGGCCAGTCTCCGAGAAACGGTATCACTTCAAGAAAATCAAATAAACGACATGCAGAATTAGTGTAAGCCTCGTAGAAAGGAACCAAGAGCGCGGCGAGCTTTGCGATGTATCGATTGGTCTGCCACTCACACCTATGGAAAAGGATCTGTGAACGGGATGCTCGTAATGAACACCTCAATAATCGAACTTTACTATAGCTTTAATTAAATGGGGGAAATATCTATAATCGATCATTCACGCCTCGGCCTCGCCACTGGAACGGACCTCTTCAGTTAAAAAAGAGAAAAAGAAAAAAATGGAGGACATTCCTTTTAATATAATTTGTTGGAAAACGTTATTCAAACTTACGTTATGGATATTAAATTCTCTCTATGAACTAAGATTTTTTTTCAGGAAAAAATATGCTATTAGTTAATTTTAGAATTACTCATGAGTGTCTGACATCAGTTTTTTGTTCCTTCCTTTCACATTTATCCTTTAAGTAAAGAGCAAGGTTGGATTTTTGGAGATTTCTCAAAGCTTTATTTTTTTCTTTTTAACGAACTTTTGAACCTTCAAACAAGTTCCATCAAAATCCGATTTCAACCGCCCCGACTTAAGCTGTAAGACAAGTGCGTTTTTTTTGTTGGGGGGGGGGGGGGGGGGAGAAGAAATCGTAGGATACAAATTCCGTAAGCTGAATCAGAACATGAAGCTACACTTGTTGCGGCCGTCAAAATTGAAGGCGCCTTCAATGAGCCGCTAGCTCCTCACACCTCGACCTCGCGGACGGAGATCAAAGATAGAATGCAAGTAATGCTCAAGCATATATTTTAAATTGATTTGAAATCATCACGAGATGTTTAATCAGTAAGAGTTTTTGAAAAAGATAAATAATTCTTATGTACAATTCTCATGTGTAATCGTTGGCCAGCTACGTTCCTTTTTACTCAGTGACATCAAGCTTGACAGGCGCTGACAGACAAGTTCTACGTACAAATTTACACATATTTTTTCTTCCACTTTTGAAAAGGAAATCATGGTAACCGCAAATAATTTTGAAATTTGGTGACGAAGAAACAATACTAGTGGTTGCATTTAACATTCGTCAAATGAATATCCTTTTCACACGAAAATTATGTAAAATCTGTAGTTTATTACTTCGAAACATAGATTTTAAAGCAAATCCACCACATTTTTTACATATGATTTCAACAGCGTCTAAAGACAGTGTCATTCACAAATATAAGGAAGAGGGAATTTGTTTATATTCCAAATGACTCATATGAATTTATTGGTTCAGTAAATCACTTTAAAGAGTTGACAACTTATTGGTTTACCGAACCCGGAATAGCACTTCATTGGCTTAAACGAGCGTTAAAATTGAATTTAATGCAAGGTGTTTCGGGGAGAGCGAGGGAGGCGGGAAGAGTCGTGCAATGACATAAGTTTAAATCAACAAACAAAACATCTGCGAGGTATTCGAAGGAGGTTCCAGGGCGCGGAAGAAGGAGCGGCGATAAATTGAATGGAAGCTCGCGGAGGCGGAGAAAAGTCGTAAACAAATTAGAGGAAGAATATTCTGCATCGAAAAAGTGAGGTTATGGATCCCCGATCGGCGATATTGCATGTTTAGGGGCTCAGTTATGACTGCAGTAATGCCAGCCTCGGGGCGCGGGAATTATGACAGCATCAAATCTGCACTCGGGAAATTCCGCCGAATAAAAACTGCGGCATAATGAAGAGCTCACGCTCTATGTTTTGTCATAATTTTGCCATCATCATCCCCCCCGCGCCCTCACCACCCCCTCGTAGTTCGGGCTTCTTATCGATGCTCGCTATCAGACGCCTCCCCGTGTCTTCCGCGTGTAGCACAACGCGAGCCCAGACTTGAGCTTAATGGTCCCATATCTTTCGCTGCAGGCGCAAATGCTCTCAAAAACTCTACAATGACTATACCGACGATGCACATTTTCATGAGAGCACGTCGTTAAGCAGTTCTCCGCAGACAGGAGTGAGATTCGGCTCAGGAGGGGGAGGGGGATGTTCGAGGGGGAATGTCGCCGAAATCGTTTACTAAAAACTGAGGCATCTGACGAGTCAGAGTATTCGGAAATGGAATTGTATCATATTTACCTCAGAAAATTTAGTCTTGGGTTATGATGTTTTTGATTTATTAGACATATAAGACATCATATGACATCAACCATGTAATTATAATTTAATTTTAAAAGCAATGGCTCTGTAGTGTCTCAAAAAATTCGAGTATGCTTTATTAATTTACAAAAGAACTAACCAAAATATCCCTTTGAAATTTTCTGTGGGTATTTTTGAATGACTGCTGACACTTCACAAAAAATATCAAGAAATACTGTTTGTTGGTAAATTTCCAACCATGTAATCATAATTTTATCATTAAAAACATAAAATCAATGGCTCTTGTCAATAAATACGGATACCTGTTGCAACATTGCACATTTCTGCTATTGTATTAATTTTTTTTTTTTGAAAATTTTACCAGCAAACAGTATTTCTTGATATTTTTTTTGTGAAGTGTCAGCAGTCATTCAAAGATATCCACAGAAAATTTCAAAGGGATATTTGGTAACTTCTTTCGTAAATTAATAAGGCATACTCGAATTTTTTGATACACTGCAAAAAAAATGAAATTGTTTGCTTTAGCCGTCAATGAACAGTAAAGCATAGTCAGACAATCTCAATAGAAGAATAACTCTGGCAACAGCGGATGATTCACAAATTCGGCCCTCGCATTAGGAAAGGACGAAAAAGATGAACGAAGGAACAGATCAGATGCTCCTTTACAAAATAAGTAAGACAAACAAACACAAACACAAAATGGAAATAGAGCAGCGGAGAGGACGCGCGTTGTTGACGGCGCAGAGATACAACTATTCGTGCCTGATGGATGTCCGTGTTGCGTCTGCAAAATTGAAGGCGCGATGGCGTGAGGCATGAAATCTCGATGCTCTGCTCTATGTTACCAATGTGGTTTCGTTCAGTTTCGGCAGAAGAATTACGAACAAGGCCCGAATACTTCTCTTCTATCTTAGACTGTGTTTACACTACAACTAAATAACAACTTAATTGGGGGAAATGCTTCAAAAGGGAACAATTCATAAAAATCCGGAGCGTTTCGAAATAATTACAACTCCATTATCAACCGGAAACAAAATTAAATAAAAATGAACCGTCAATACACGGTCTCGCAATGACAGCAAATCGAAGATTTATTTTTATTTAATTTCTGTTTCCGGTCAATAATGGAATTGTAATTAATTCAGAACATTCCAGGTTTTTCTTTTAGTTTGTTCTCCTTCTGCAGCCTTTCCCCAAATTAAGTTGTTATTTTATTGTGTGATTTTGGCTGATTCGGTTTTTCTTCGTTCACACTACATTGTATCCTTTTCTCAATTGGATGTCTGATTCTCTTTACGATGTACTCGTAGACGTATGTCTAAAGCGCGTATTCTCCCACCCCCACCCCCCAAACAACTCGCGGGGCCAGTGTTCGAAACTCACCTTTGAGTTTTAGGAGCCATGTGGCGCATCAAGCCCGATTTTTAGGCGCCATTGAAGATTTTTTGGGGGCCAAATTGACTTTTTGCCTACATATGAAGGCGCATTTAGGGAAATATTAGACGCAAGATATTTTTGTAACAGAACTAGTAAGTATCTGTAACTTGGGGAAGACAAAAGCATTAGGAATGAAATCGTGAAGAAAAGAAAAAGCTTTCACTTGTAGTGTTGAAAATTCTGAGTTTTCTTAATTCAAATAGGTAGATTTGTTTTTCTTTCTTTATTTGACCTCCGATGAGAATTCAGATTTTTAGGGGCCACGTTGGCGCAGACCCTTCATTTTTTAGGCGCCATGGCCGATTTTTTAGGCGCATTTGGCGCGTTGGCGCCTGTGAGTTTTGAACACTGCGCGGAGCAAATGTTCTTAGCGAGCCTCTCGGGTCAATGTGACCCTGCTTGGGCTTTTAAGGGCTGAGTATCCAAATCTTCATTTTGAACTTTTCTGGGGGTGAGCAAGAACGGCACTGACGAAACTGTATTCGGGGTCTCCATGCGGAGTCTCTAGAAAAATTCAGGCATTCGAGCTCCCTGAATTTATCGGCTGGTTCATTTCACGGTTGAGTCAGCGCCGTTGGAGAAGCCGGCGGTTTCCGTGAAATTGCCGCGGCAGTGCGTGTTGTCACCCTGCACGTAATAATTCTCCAGCAGGGTCGCCATATTCCGACATCAAATCGCTCTCCTGCTCATCAGGGATAGCGTCGACTTGGTGGCCCTGTCACTCTGGGCCCGGCTTTGTTAAACAAAAAACACAAGTTCGACGTATTTAAACTTATTCCCGCCTTATTTTACCTTCTCAGATTTCCTGACCGTGTAATTACTTTTCCTCAGGATTGATGAATGACTCCAGTTGCCACGAGCCTCGTCCTTTTTATCTTCTGGATTCTCTTTTTCAAAAAAGCTCATGGAGGGTACTGATATAGTTAACCGGATTTTCTCAAATTTTCATGACTACCCAACAACTACTGCTATACCAAACATTTCTCTATTTTTTTTAAAATTTTTTTTTGATAATTTGGATCCTGTAATTCATGATTACGCAAGTGTTTTAGGCACATAGTCTGTTGTCATTGCACTCTTCCTCAAGTGAGTCAGCCACATGTATCACACAATCGTGTTACGTTCAGGCCTTTTTTGGGGTCCTGTTTCATAACTTAACCGCGCTGCAACACTCGTGAGGTTGCCATTTGCGGTGTTTCAAAACCTCAGCTCCCATTGTGCTTTATCTATAAGGAGAAAGGAACCAAGAGCCTTTTCTAACATTTTCACACAGGGAAAAAATCAGAAAATTTTAAAAAAATGACGTTGAGTACAGTTTAAAAAATAATTAATGACTGTACGTCTGCTGCGTTGTAAACCTAGATGAGCGTTTCTGGAATTTCGCCGTCAAAAAAGCGTTCATTATCATCGGAGCCTTGGAAATTCCCATGTTTCTGAACCAAGAGCCTTACCGAACATTTTCACACAGGAAAAAATTTGAAAGTTTTCAAAAAATGACGTTGGATTTAGTTTGAAAAATAAATTATATGACAGTAAATCTGCAGCGTTGCAAACATGAACGTTTTTTTGAGTTTCACCATCAAAAAGGCGCTCTTTTTCAGCGGAAACTTGAATATACGCATGTTTCTGAACTTTCTATGGTGCGCAGGAGTTACGCACCACCACAATACAGGTGGACTAGATTGCAGGCGGTCAATTGGACTCTATTTTTTCATTCATTTATTAATTCTTTTTAATTCGCGCCGAAGATGAAAAAGGAGGTCCGCTCTATTGAAAATATATCATAAATATGAATAACATGAGTAACAAAACACAGGTCTCTGTTTTGTAGCGGGTCCGCTGGGACCGCTCTTTGCCGCAAGCGTGCTCGACCCGTATCAATAAGTTCAGTTCGATTATTTGCATTGTTCGTTGCGACTGTGAAAAAATCCGGCCCCGCTGACAGCCCGACATTTTCCTCGTTCTCCGTTTTCGCTGGTTTTTTTTTTGTTTTGTTTTGTTTTTCACGGCCAATCGTGTCAATGGCTCCGGCTGAAAATTCGTGTTTCCCTCTCCCACCTCTCATGGCGTTGCCGCAATGGGTCTGTAGTAACTATTTAGTTACTTGAGCAACTATGAGTTGTTGCGCACTAAAAGTAGCTAGAAAATTGAGGGCTTCTTCGGTTAAAGGGCGTATGAAGCTTGCAATACTGCTAATATTGTGCAAGTTTTATAGCATTTGCAATCGATGAATTT
Source organism: Bemisia tabaci (assembly GCF_918797505.1). Classification (NCBI taxonomy): domain Eukaryota; kingdom Metazoa; phylum Arthropoda; class Insecta; order Hemiptera; family Aleyrodidae; genus Bemisia; species Bemisia tabaci. The sequence goes on from NC_092798.1 coordinate 19,467,156, forward strand.
CATTTACAGTTGACTTACTTTCACACAACAGCGAGGCATAATTTGGTGCGAATCTAGGGGAAAAGTCACGGCAGAGTTATTGGATACGTTACTTGTAATTACAAAACTATAATGTTAAATTTTAGCAGCACTGGAAGTCTTGTACAACCTTTTACCGAGGAAGTACTCTTTTTGAGACAAGCGCAATAGCGCATATACATAGAAGAGGTCTGGAATTTACTTCTAACTTAACAATCTACCTATGGAATTAGAAACACTTGTGGGCAACCCGCTTCAAAAATGGGCTGCATTTTGCAAATCGGAACTACAGTCTCTGGCTCATATGTAAAAACATTTATATGCTTAGGGAAACTAATGGTACTTCCGTTTTTACTTTTTCCTAACTGAGCCCGAAATTTTAGTTCCTAATTGCAAAATACAGTCCAAATGTTACCATTGCAAAGATACAAACTGGCACAAATGAGTCATCCCGGTTTCACAACTCCACTTGAAACTGAAAATGGTCGCCGCACTGTTTCTGCTACTTAGTTCTTCGAGAAAGAGAGACGAACGACAAAAGTATTTAGTCTATTCATGAAGAGCTAACCTTGGCAAAAAGAAGAGTGAAGTTATCAGATACAAAAATAAGAGATTAAGAGATTATGTAAATAGAGTTTGTTATTTTGTGTGCGCTTTTATGTAAAATGCTGCTACAAAATGAGTGCAACCATCTTGAATCCAGCGTGGAGTCGTGGAACTGGTTTCGTTAACATTGTATTTACTCTTTGAAGCAGGTATCTCAAAATTACGCAAATTTTTTACATAAAAAGTGTTAGGTTATAAGGTGAATATTATTTACTCTGTTTTTACTTTCCTAATATGCTTATTATAATTTTTGAGCCTTTTTTCATTGGGGCAACTTGCCTTTTCGCTCCCGTAAAAGTTGTGATTGACACATCGCTTTTCGTGAGAAAATCAGAAAATCCTCTGCAAAACGGCAAGCGTGACTTCTCCCCCATTCATTTCCTCGTTATATTCTCGTGATATTGTTTATTTTTGTTTTTCCGTTTGTTGCGCTGCCCGCTCGCAATACGTGCCATTGACAATTTTTCATGGAGGTCCGATTTTTTAATTAGCGCTGCCCGCCGAAACATCTTCGCAGTGCTTATCATTTATTCAGCTCCTGGTTTAATTAGTTCCAGTCCAACTAAACGCCATTTCAATGCTCGAAATAATATCAATAAAAACTGTTCACTTCTCTATTTTGCACTCCTATCCGAGTCCTTGTTCTGCTCATCCACTTGCGCCATGTATTTCGATGAGTTGGATTTCATTAACTCGACCAGCCTACATCAGTACACGGAGAAAAAAACTCGTGCGTGGGACCCGAAGTTTAGGTCATATGGATCTCTGAAGTTTTCAGATTGAGCATCTGAACACTTTAGGTCTAGCTGCCGAGGTTCGGATCACACATCTGAAACTTCAGTTCTTACATCTGAAGTACTTCGGTTCTCACATCTGAAGTACTTCGGACGTAAGAACTGAAGTTTCAGATGTGTGATCCGAACCTCGGCAGCTAGACCTAAATGTTCAGATGCTCAATCTGAAAACTTCCGAGATCCATATGACCTAAACTTCGGGTCCCACGCACGAGTTTTTTTTTCTCTGTGTAGATTTCATTAACTCGACCAGCCTACATCAGCATGAAGAAAATTAAAAATACCATCAGCCTGACTCTGTAACTTATCGCAAATGAAGGGATCACATCGGGAAGGCGCCATTATTAACAGAGGGTCGATCTAAAAACTGAGAATTAAATTACCATTATTTTCATTAAAATGACAATGCTATATAGGTGAAACGCTTTATAGGGCAATTATTATTAATGAAGCAACGAGGAGAATTTGCAGATGTCTTAAATTTTGTAAATTTCATCTTTAAAATGATACTGCTAGGAAAACCGAGTACGAGTATATCCTTAGTCTCTAAATTGGACAATTATTGGAGAAAATATTACAAAATATCATAATCTGCTAAAATAAATGTCTTTAAATGGAAAAGGCCGCCAGATGATGTCACAAGGCGGCAATTTTTCTCACTTTAGAATACATTTTTCTCAAATTTACCATGTCCGAAAAAAAATATGAAAAATTCTGCGAACCCAGCTCATTAGGCACTCTCAGATGAAGCAGTAACATTTTTGTGTGCATATTCTCCATTTGTGACATTTCACAGACCCGGGCCGGATATCTCTTTTCAAAAATGGTCAAGTAACATCAGAGTAAAAATCATGCTATCATGATGTTACGTACTTGCAGATTTGCTTCATTTGATTTACAAATGGACGTATTTCTACTAAACGGAACAATGTGCATTATGACGTGAGCCCTGCTATGCAAATATTCTTTTGGATCTCAGAGCTCATGTCTTAATGCACATAGTTCCGTTTGGCAGAAATACGTCCAAATTACAAATGCCGTTAAAAATTGTCTGATAAAAATTTTAAGCTCACAATACAGTTTAAAAAAGCCTCATCTTTTATTTGGGCCGGATTCTTTACCTAAAAGTTGGTGCACGGTTTTTTTTGGTTTGGTAGTTTTTTTTCTTTTTTTTTCTTAAAATCAAAAATAAACATTTGAGCAGAAACCACAACGTGAAAAATGTATAATTTGCTGCTTCCTACCTTTTTACGCACTGCACATATACGTAATAGTTCCACAATTCGACAGTAGTTGCGTTCCACTAATTAATCGATAAAATTGCTCCTCGTTGAGTTTGCATTGCTCTTGAGCGTATTTACGTTGAACGGGCAATAATTTTTCCGGCAGCACTAATGCTTTACCCTCTGTTTTTAAATAGAGTCATCCCCTTTTTGGCACTGTTTGCCTTATTTATCGACCACCCTATTATAATTAATTTAGTTGTAAAAGTACCCATTATCTGCTCCGCTGCACAAATTCCCCTCTTGCAGGATAATTATACTTCGTGTCCTCCTTAGTTTAAGGACAACAGGACATTTTAATGATAATAGAAGGCTTTGCATGGTTTTCTTTCATTTTATGTGATGTCTTTGAATTTTCCTCGTGTATATTTTAGTTCCAACTCTGCTTATACTGACTGCTCATTTCCTAATATTCTTTTTATTTTTGTCCTCTGTGTCGGGATTTTTTCAGGGGGTAATTGTAAAAAATAAGAAAAAATTACCTCTTATCATATTTTATACCGTGCAACTTATGATACAATATAAGCGTAGTTAAATAGTACATACGGCAAAATGCGCCTTAAAAAAAATCATGTTTTGGCAACTGATTGTAAACTTTTACAAAATACTTACATATTTTCTTTCCAATACTTACTCCTCGTATAATATTTCTTGTTGCTTATCGAACATATTTTTTTCTAGAAAAATTTAAAATGTCTCTTAAATATTAGGTTTGGTGGCGAGAATCTACTATTGGATGTAGTTGGACCACTGGCCATGAAAGAGCGTTACTGTACTTTGAGGTGAGGGGAGATTTGAGTCAAGGAGATGCAATACGATTTTTCACGAGGCTGGGATGGGACCTAAAACTCGCAATCGGTGCGCAATATACAATATACATACATAATGAATCTACGTTAGACAATTAAAAAAAAGGGAAGAAAACTACTTGTAATCTTACAAATTTTCTTGGAGATGAAAAGGTCTACAAACGTGGACGGAATTTATCAGGGGGGTCCGATGTTAAGAGAAGGTAATAAATGGACGAAAAAGGCGTGAAAAGTAAAGCAGAAAAAGTGCGTTGAGACGGAGTTCATGGATGCCATTTATAAATCTACATTTTAGCCATCTTAACAGATCCCTCGGATCTATCAATAAAACAAAAGAGTAAAATATATTAAAGCATGGGTTCAGTAAGAGGAAAAATGAATAAAAAGCACAGCAAAACCTGCAGAGTGTTTTGAGAAAAGGCATTTTATTGACTTTAAAAGTTTTTGTCGTGTATCTCTTTTATTTTAAGCCTTGTTAAGCTCATTTCTCAATGTATTTATTTTGCACTCTAACGCTGAATTGGGATATTACGATATCTATTTACCATATTTCCTAAATCAAATTTCAACTTTTAATGATAGAGGTCATTATCATCCAGGCTATTTTGATGGGGGAGCAATGGAGCGTGGACCAAGAACCTAAAGCCCTGGCCAAGCCCGGTTCATTAGACGCTGAAATCGGGTTTAAAACGACTAACGATGAATTAACCTACATTAAAGGTGTATTTCTGTCACAAAGAGGCGCAAATTGGGCGTTCAAAGGATCGCACGGCCAAATCGACATGCTAATTTTCGAAAATAAACAAAACGAGTCGAGGAGGAGAGGAGGGGTAGAACTGAAGGGAGGCGGGCGAGGGGAGGGCGGCAGAGCGACGAATGGCGTTAGAACGCGGATTTTAATCGAAAATACAAGTTAAAAAAGGCAATTATACTCCACTCACGTTCGGGCGAAAGGAGGAAGCCAATCGCCGTAAATAATTCACCGCAGCACGACTCGCGCTTTGCGTTGCGTTGCTCAACCCGAGAAAACCGGCCCCCGCCCCCGGCCCCGACGAAATCTCGAACCCCTCCGACTTGACTATTTTGTTTATCCATCACTTAAAAACAAATTAAAGCGAACCGATATTCTCAAAAGAATAATGAATTCGGGATTTATTCCCGTTTTGAATTTTATAGACCAATTCATCGAGCTTGAAAGGTTCTTAAAGAAACAAGCAGTAATGTAATAAATCCGCTTGTTTCAAACTTTCCTCGACTCGCAACGATTCTTCGCCAACTTTCCGACAGTTGCTCCGATCACGGCTTTTTAATCGTTCAACCTCGTCGGATTCTGTTACGTCTTCAAATACGGATCTTCAGCTTTGCATGTATTCAATGTATGCATGAATTTTAGCTTTATGTTACATGTATTTCCCTCAGACTGCTGCGTTAAAAACAACACTCCAAGGCAAAATTTCACTTTGAAAACGCTTAATTAAGATGATAAAATTTAGTTTAATCGAGGATGTTTTGCTAAAATTGTTGCTGCACTTTAATTTCAGGTAAATATTCGATCTAGTGGATAAAAATACAAGCTTACGATCGATGAAATTCCTTTTTGGCAGAAGAGAATATAAATTTCGAAAGCAAAGACGTGGTAAACGCGTGAATCCTGTTCTACTTTGATATTCAAGTCGGAACAACTAGCGGCTCCTCGGTTCTACCGTGAACTTATCAGCGGTATAGTTTTCATGGTTATAGAGCTTCATCAAATCAAATCTGATTTTTTCCATCAAGAGTATTTCTATTCTAATCTATATCTCTCTATTAAGAGAAAATAGGGCCCTGAAACTTTGCAAAATTGTGCTTGGAATCCAAGTCCAATTTTATACAAACACACGGTCACACTCTGGTTTGTCCGCGTAAATGGATTCGCCTTCATCTAACTAGATAGGCAAAACGAGCTCCCGCAGTAGTGCGAATAGTGATATTTATGAATAGAAAAGATACAATATAGTTGAAAACAGTTCAATCACGGCTTATCAATCAATAACACGATTTATCCCGTCACGTGCACTTGTATATGAAATTAATTGTTCAATGAAGGTTAATTGAAAAATACCCTCGATATGAAAAAAATAATTACATCAATTTGTTTCGTAATAGCCGCTGTTCATAGTTACATCTTTCTGGTCACGTTTTTTTTTTTGATTGAGCCCAAGGTTCAAGCGCCTAAATTTAGGCTAAATAATTTGTTCAAAATCAAAGCTCTACAACAAACAGGTATAGGCCCGTAATTTTTAATGACGTTCATCCTCTGCATCCGTATCAAAGCTAACGAGAAACGTTCCTAAAATTACAAAAATATATTTCCAACCAGCAATTACCATTTTTAATCCATGTGCTATCGTAGCAAACTGTAATAAATCTGTTCGAAAATTAAGTTACCCAAAAGAGGGTAGCTGATTAGTTTTTTGGAAGCTGTATGAAGAGTTAGAATATGCCGCAGTAAATTAAAACAGGTTGCAGCAAGGGTCAAAGAGTAAAAAGCCAAGGTTTTTCGGCAGAGGGAGGAGGAGGGGATAGAGGGGTCGGGTGCCGGGGATGCGACCCCGTTGGAACAGGTTGCTGTGAATTGGGATAATTTTTTGAGTGGCGAATTCGAGAGCGCGTGCTATGTCGAGAGGGGATAAAAGATGATCAAACATATCGGGGGATGGATGAGCCTCCTCCCAGTGGGAGGCGCGCACCAAGACAGCTGATCACGGCCGCGATGAGCCAAGTAAGAGCCAAGTTTCGCTTTTCGCTAGGGTAGTTGCTAGTTGCGTGCAGTGCATTGTACTCCAGCGCTGCCAATTCTCAAGAAAAAAACTTAATTCCTTACGCGAATGGGTACAATATCTTCGTTATATTATTTGGAAATATATAAATGAACTCAAACTGAATCTGAAATGAACTGAATTTTTACGTCAAATTAGAGCAAATTCTGATAAAAAATTTCAACATAACTTTTTATAACTAGTCGATGCATGTGTCTTAACTTAATCGAGGATAGGTCAGGAGTGTGTAATCAAATTTTTATCAAATGTTGACAGAATTCATCGACATTTCTTCAAACTAAGCTATAATTACAGCGAGCCTTTCAAAATTAGATACATTTTCACCAAACTTTGACCTCCTACACTAATGTTTTTTCATGATCAATTAGATTTTATAAGCGATAATCAAAATCTCATGAGAATTCATAAAAATTTATCAATAATCGAACAATTACTATATCTACATAGTACATACAATCACGAATTTATTAAACCACCATTTTGTCATAAAATGTCATATTAAAGCAAAATTCCAATGAATTTTCGTTTAACTGAACCTAATTTGTATCAAATTATGCTTCTACTCTAAAAATATTATAAGCGATTGGAACCATTACATTAAGGGAAGTTTTTCGAGAAATTTCACGCACCAAAATTCCAGAAAAGGTAAAATCAGAATGGAGCTATGAAAGTTTGAAGTTTACGATTGACGACAAGTCGTGTTGAGAAAAACAGTATGCAATAAAAAAACAATTTAAAAAGCGGGTAACAAGGCTAAAATTTGACGAATAAAACTGAAACGTTTTGGCTGAAAACTCAGCCTTCCTCAGCTGGATAAAATCGTTTTTTTTTTTGTTTTTTCTGATAAAAATTTAGAATAGTAGCTAGCTTTACCTTGTAAAGCGAGAATGTTGTTATGAAACGGTATGCACTCCCAGCATACCAGTATCATAGTTAAACCTTCCCAAACTTAATAAAAACCGATCGCAGTAATTCAGCTACTCACGATAAATCTCTCCAATCAATGGATCGGCGTAAAATTGACAACGTGGGCCACGCACGGAAGGCGAAGTGCGAGGCAGAGAGGCAAACTAATTTGTTATGTGATACATGGGCGGCCGAGCAGGACCAGCTACATCTCCTGCGTCATACAAATGCTAATTTGACTTTGTTACTACTATTATTACGATTACCATTACTTTTCAAGGGGTGATCTCTACCGATCAATTATTCACTTACACATCTGCTGTTCTTCGTTCCTCCGCGTCCCGCCCTCTGTCCCGCTTGCGGGCGAACCCGAGGCTCATTTTTTCCTGGCGCCCTTTTTGGGGCCCCCTCACTCGCGCCCACCGCCCACCGCCCACCGCCCCACCGCCTACCGGCGGTTTGGTCCACTTGACTCGAGGAGGCCGCGGAGGCGGGTGCAGGTTATCACCTGAACGGTGAGAGAATATAGAGCATAGACTGATTTAGCGGCTACGTCATTCTAACGGCATATCGATTCGGTATTTTATACGACATATCGATTTGCGATATTTACGTTCGACTTATTGAATCAAGATTGTTCAAACCAAATCAACAATCTCATGTCTAAATTCTGTGCGAAATTGATAATTCATCACCGTTTCGTCATTGACAGATCAACTTAATGAATGACTTATTAAATACGAGAAAAATTCTATTGTTTGCACTTAGGCGTACTTTTCTACTGAGGCGCGAAAACGACAAGTTTATGTGTTTATTTACAATTGGGTTATTGAACCTAGAAGTTATTTTAATGTTTGTGAATGGATATTTTTTAGGAAATTTTAAAGTGCTTGACAGAGGATACCGCGTCATAAACGACATTGATGAATATTGACGGTAAAACCAAAGGAACACGCATTTTCATTGCAGCGGCGAATCCCCCCCCCCCCCCCGCCCCCACCCCCTCTGGCTTTAATTTTTAAGCGAATATTTCTAGAGATTTTTGGAAGTAAATTCAGAGAATATTCGTGAAGAGTCACACAAATCCTTTTTCAAGGATGAAACTTTTTCAGAAATCACCTAAGTTTGATTCATGCAGCTGACTAATGTTTTTCTCCCATCTTTTCAGCTTTAAAGGTGCTTTAAAGGTTGAGAACACGTTTGAGAAATAATTTGAAAAGTACCGCTTTTCTGTCTTATTTTTGATTTGCAGCTCTTACCCAGATTAAGCTACTTTTTACTGCGTAATTGTGGGCTGAATTTGATCAGGCTTGAACCAAAATTCAGTTTCCATGGCCGAAAACGTTGGCTATCTGAACTGAGAACTTTGTTGAGCCGTATGCATTGAAGCTAAGCTGATTTGCCCAAAGTTTTCTCCTAAAGACTCATATTGTTATTGCTGCTGCCTGTGCACACAGATCAACTTCATTTGTGTTGAGAATGGCTTTAGTATGCGAAGCAGCGAGATAACGTACTTTCGCATCAAGAAGGAAGTTGAAAATAGCAGAGCTCAACTAATTTGCACTCATGAAAACATTTCTGTAACATGTGACAAGGGGGAAAAATAGATCTATCCAAAGTATGACAGAAAAATGGCAAGAAACGAAATGGAAAGCAAATCGAACAAGTGCATACTGACTACATTCAATGTGTCGATTACAGGTTTGATTCACAAAGAGACGATAAAGCACCATAGTGTCGATAACGAGGTCTACAATAGCCGAGCTCATCGGATTCACACTTGTGAAAACAGTTCTGCAACATATGACAGAGGAAAAAAACCGATTTATCCAAACTGTGACAGAAAAATGAAAGAGACGCAATCGAAAACAAATCGTACAATGCGGCCGAAGCAGCGACCATCGTTCATCGGGACCGGGACAGAGAACAATGACGTAATCAGAGTTCGTCGGCGGGTGCGAGACCGGCAATGCCCACTTGAGGAGTGAACTTTAATTACCGCCCCATAAAAGAGGGCGCATAATTAGAAGTATCCGAATCCGGACTCCGGATCCGCGAGGGGGAGGAAAAAACAACGAGGGTCATTTTTGGGGCCGCCGATCAAGTGATCAAGTGACATCGGCGAGGCAGGTCGGGCGTCACCCCTAAACGCCGCGCCGCGATACCTCCGTAAAGAGGAAGCCTCCAGGGGGCAAGAATGAGGTGATTTCCGACGAAAGTGTTTTCGAGAGGCCCTTCATCCATAAGTTCCCTCATTTTACCATATTTTTCTTTTGATCCTCCCGTCTCCGCTGTGACGGAGTGTTATCTTATCGTCGAGGGTGTTTTTATGTGTGAGGGAATTCGCTGACAACAAATGTGCTTTGACAGAGATTGTACGATGGTAATTAACGGCGTTAAATAGCAATGGAGAATTTGCATGCAAATTTTTTATTGCTTCGTCTGAAAGTGTTGAGAGAGCTGATTTCACAGTTTTTTTTACACTTTATTTCTGATATGGAAAATAGTCTAAAAATAGATTTAAAAGTGAGAAAATGAACCGCCTAGTGACGTCATCTGGCGGCATTCCCCATTTAAACACATGTATTTTAGCAAATCAGATCATTTTGTCATATCTTCTCCAATAATTGTTCGATTCATGAACCAAGGGTGTCGCCGTGATCAGTTCACTCAGTAGTTTCCACTTAAACACGAAATTCATCAAATTTCAGACACCTGCAAATTCTCTATTGAGGAGTTCTTCGGAACAACATGCAATGCTGCTAAGATTGTGCGATTTTTTATACAGGGTGGGCGTAAAGTAACTGAAAAGTGTTTATAACTTTTGAACAATTTGAATAACTTTTTGGCCATTTGAAAATCTCGAGTTGCTCCCCCTGGGAGGCTCCCTTGGGGGCCCCATTAATGAACCCCCTAAAAAAATCAGCCCCTCGTCACAATGAGCAATGGTCCAAACCGGAACCCTTTATCTCATTTTGTTCAAAAGTTATATAGACAATTTTCAGTTACTTTACGCCCACCCTGAATACAACCACCGCCTCTCCAGCGCGGCGCATCCCGCGCTCGCCCGTGATTGGCCGACACGGTCGCACCCCGAGGGTATAAGACCAGCGCCCCCGGCCACCTACGGCACTCGTGCTCAGTCCTCCAGTCAGTCAAGACCAGTCACGCTGCTCCAGTCTTCGCTCGCTCCAGACGCCATCCATCCTGTCTCTCATCACCATCTAAAACGGCCCTTTTCAGGGCCACCACATCACTCTGAGCACCCACAGTGGTGACTCCCGACGTTCTTTGAAATCACGCTCCGACTGCGCTCTCTTGCTATTCTAGCCAATCTCCTACTCAACTCGTCACACCTCTTGAACAATCATGAGCATCCCTACATTGACCGACGAAGACATGCAAGATCCAGCAAAGGTAAAACAATACCTGGCTAATGCTGAAGCTCTACAAGTTCAGTCCTCTTCTCGCTGCAAACTACTCGAGGAAAATCTAAATCTCCTCCGCCAAGAAATGGAGTTCATCAGAGACGCTAAACGCAAGCTGGAAGAGGAACAAAGTCTCTCCACCTCAGCCAACAAACAAATCATAAAGCGAAAAATCAAATTGCCTGCATTTCGCCCCGAAATGCCAGACCTATGGTTCATTCAAATCGAAGCCATTTTTGCCGATTACGGCATAAACGCTGAGATTGATAAATATCGTACCGTTATCAGTCAAAGCGAAGGATCATGGCTGGTCGAAATAAACGATTTAATCCGAGCTGGACCTAGTGTAAACATTCCTTACACCACTCTGAAGAAGGAGATAATCAACCGCTTCTCACTAAGCGAAAATTCACGCCTCAAGAAACTACTCGAAGAGGAGGAAATCGGCGATTTGAAACCATCCCAATTCTTACGCAGACTCAAAACTGTCGCTGGCAGCACACCAATTGCTGACAACATCATGAAACCACTATGGCTAAGTAGGCTACCCGCCTACGTGCAAGGCATTTTGCAAGCCCAACCCAGCAACAACACGCTGACTGAGATAGCCGATGTGGCAGACCGAATTGCGGAAACCATCCCTCATTCCGTTCATTCCACTTCCGCCACAAATCAAACCATCCCTCCTCCTTCAGTTCACCAAATCTCCAAACCTGCTGACCCTTTAACCGACATCAAAGAAATGCTAACAGCTCTCAGTCACAAATTTGACCTCTTAGACGTCAAAGTCAAGAACCTGGAGAGGAATATCGATAGAAGCAGAAGCCGTTCCCGCTCCAAATCTCGCTCACGCTACAGTTCACCCAAGCCGTTCAAATCCGAGAAAGGATATTGTTTCTATCATGAGAATTTCGGAAAAGAAGCTCGCAAGTGCCATCAACCATGCAAATACCTTAGCTCAACAAACGACAACGGCAGCCAATAGTGGCGGCTGCTGGCTGCCCCACACGGTCCAACCGCCTCTTCATTAAAGACAGAGACAGCAACAACAGCTTCCTAATAGACACAGGGTCTGATTTAAGCTGTTTCCCTAGACGTCTCTTACCTGGCCATTTCAAACCAACAAACTATGAACTAAAAGCAGCGAACGAATCATTCATCAAAACCTATGGGTTCCTGCCCATGAACTTAAACCTCGGCCTACGACGCGCTTTTTCCTGGCGGTTCATCATCGCTGACGTCGACGTTCCCATCATTGGCGCAGACTTCCTAGCCGAATACCATCTTCTCCCGGATTGCCACAAGATGAAGCTTGTGGACGGGGTTACCTCACTCTCAGCCCAAGGAAGCCAAGCAACCAGCGACCAACCTAGCGTCAAAGAAATCTCGGCCACCAACTGCAGCATCCTAGCAGAATTCCCAGAACTGACTCGCCCGCCAGGCAGCCCAAAACCCGACAAGGTTCCTCACTCAACACGGCACTTCATCCGCACAACAGAGGGACCCCCTGTCTCATCCCGCCCTCGCCGCCTCCGACCCAAGCTATACCGAATCGCTAAAGCTGAGTTCGAGGCAATGCTCAATGAAGGGACCATCAAGAGATCCGAAAGCGCCTGGTCTTCACCTCTTCACATGGCACCCAAGAAAGATGACGAATGGCGCCCTTGCGGCGACTATCGGGCACTCAACGCTCGCACCATACCCGATAAATATCCCATTCGCCATCTCCACGACTTTACAGTCAACCTCAAAGGCTGTAAGGTCTTCTCAAAAATAGATCTGGTCAAAGCATACACCCAGATCCCCGTCAACCCAGCAGACGTACCCAAAACAGCCATCACCACTCCTTTTGGACTATTCGAATTCCTCTACATGAGTTTCGGACTGCGCAACGCAGGACAAACTTTTCAACGGTTCATCGACGAAGTCCTACAAGGCCTAGACTTCTGCTTCCCATATCTAGACGACATCCTGGTCGCCTCCAAAGACAAGAAGGAACACAAGAAGCATCTACGCCTAATTTTTCAGAGATTAGCAAAATACGGCATCATCATCAACATCAAAAAGAGCATCTTTTTCGCCGACTCCCTTGAGTTCCTCGGCTACGAAGTATCCGCCCAAGGCATCAGACCACTCCCAGACCGCATAAAAGCACTGATGGAATACCCACCTCCAGCAGATGCACACGGTCTACGAAGATTCCTGGGCATGATGAACTTCTACCGTCTTTTCCTGCCAGATGCTGCCTACTACCAAGCACCCCTACACGAAGCTCTCATTGGCATAAAAGGGAATCAACCGATTCACTGGACACCTTCCCTTCTGGACGCCTTTGAAGCCTGCAAACAGAGCCTCGGAGATGCCACACTCCTCGCGCACCCAAGCGCCGACGCACCCCTAAGCATAGGCCTCTTCTCAGACGCTTCGAAAGCATCGATTGGAGCCTGTCTACAGCAACTCGTCGACAACAAGTGGCAACCTCTCGGCTTCTTCTCGAAAAAGCTCAATCCACGGCAACAGGAATGGCCCACGCCGCACAGAGAACTCCTGGGCGTGTACGAAGCAATCCGCCATTTCAGACCGGCAGTTGAAGGTCAGGACTTCACGATCTACACAGATCATAAGCCACTAACCTACGTCTTCGACAAGAAACATGGAAACCTGCCGCCCGTCCAAATGAACCAACTTTCATTCATATCCCAGTTCACAACGGACATTCAGTACATACCAGGTTCCGCCAACGTCGTCGCTGACGCATTCTCCAGAATCGAAGCGATCACTTCCACAAACCAGATCGACTTCAACACACTTGCCGCAGCACAGAAAGACGACCCAGAGCTACCAGAACTCTTGAAGGACGACAAACTTTCAATCAAACTCACGCTCATTCCCGTCCCAGGAACAGACATCAAAATCTACTGCGACTCTACAACGCAGCAAAGACCTTATGTCCCATTCCCACTCAGACAAAGGATCTTCAAGCAACTTCACAACCTGAGCCACCCCGGCACCAGAGCAACACAGAAACTCATCTCCGATCGCTACGTCTGGCCAAAAATGCATATTGACTGTCGGAGATGGACCCAAGCCTGTCAAGAGTGTCAACGAGCCAAAGTCTCCCGGCACGTACACTCACCTCTAGGCACCATCAACACTCCATCCAACCGATTCCAGCACATCCACATCGACTTGATCGGACCTCTTCCTCTGGCGCAAAACTACAAGTATTGCCTCACGGTCATCGACCGCTACACCCGCTGGCCAGAAGCACAACCTCTAGAGGGCATCACAGCTGAAGAAGTCGCAACAGCCCTTCTAAACTGCTGGATTTCAAGATTCGGTTCACCTTCCCAGCTTACCAGTGATCAAGGCCGACAATTTGAATCTCATCTCTTCCGAGCCTTGGAGAAACAGCTAGGAATCAACCACATCCGGTCAACTCCATACCACCCCGCAGCAAACGGAATGGTTGAACGGATGCACAGACACCTCAAGAGCGCCATCATGTGCCACCCAAACTCCACATGGCTAGAAGCTCTCCCACTAGTACTTCTAGGCATGAGATCTGTCTTTAGAGAAGACGCCCAAGCAACACCCGCAGAGCTGACTTACGGCGAACCTCTACGCCTCCCAGGGGAACTACTGGTCGCAAACCCAACTCAAGAAAACCCTGCAGAATACGTCAGCAAACTGCGCACCCAGATGGCAAATCTTCGGCCCAAACCTGCCTCTCGCCACGGCACAGCAAACACGTTCATATTCAAGGACCTGAAGACATGCTCCCACGCCTTCCTCAGAGACGACACAAGCCGCAAGTCCCTGCAGCCCCCCTACACCGGGCCATACAAAATCATAGAGCGTACCGACAAAGTATACAAACTTCTGATTAAAGGCAGGCAAGTCAACATCAGCATCGACCGCCTTAAACCGGCCTACATCCTACCCGAAGAACCAGCCTCTGTACAGCTCGCACATCCCAAAACCACTCCGGCCCCAGCTGCGGTCCCGCCCCCAACACCCAACGAAGCGGAGACCAAAGCCCCGGAATACAGGACTCGATCAGGGAGGAAAGTGCATTTCCGCTTCCCGGACTTGGTCAAACAATAAAGAAAGCTCACACCAAAATTCACCAACTTCTTAGAGACTCCGTCTCAGCCGTAGGGGAGTACTGTGGCGGCCAATCACCGCCTCTCCAGCGCGGCGCATCCCGCGCTCGCCCGTGATTGGCCGACACGGTCGCTCCCCGAGGGTATAAGACCAGCGCCCCCGGCCACCTACGGCACTCGTGCTCAGTCCTCCAGTCAGTCAAGACCAGTCACGCTGCTCCAGTCTTCGCTCGCTCCAGACGCCATCCATCCTGTCTCTCATCACCATCTAAAACGGCCCTTTTCAGGGCCACCACATCACCTGAGCACCACACCAAGTTAACAATAGAAATACGTCCAATTAATTGCATTCTTTATCAGGAACTGTGGAGATGCTTTGGAGAGAAATAAGGATAGAGGCCACTAAAATCCTGACTATGTAAAGTGCATGTGCTGTGCATGGCCCCTTAAAATTCTGGTGACCTGCTTCACAAGTATGACAGAGTTAACTATGTGTAAGTGTACGAGTTGAAATTACGCTTTTATCAGCAATCATCTAATAAAGGCAACTTTGGAACAAATAAACTAAATTATGCGATATAAGTTGCATTTTTTCTGGCTCATATTAGAAGCACCACATAAGTAATTAAATAGGTTTTCGTTCAGATCGACTATAAAAAGTGATTCTGCAACTCAAAATGTAGCCTAGGTACGGCCAGAAATGGTAACTATCACAACATTTTTATACGTGTATCTTCATTGTTCAGAGAAGAGTTTTTGCAAGTTCAAAAACCTTTCAACTTGTTCCTGTTCACTGTTACAAGCAGCGCATTCTTTCACTGAAAAAAAAAGTGAAGTTGATTTGATCACCTGTGTAATATGTTCGACTTAATTGTTGATCTCGTAAAATATGACAATAAGCCAAACCACAAAAATGCATTATGGTTTTTTCTGACAATGCACTGCAGAAAACGCCAATTTACCAGTCTAACTAATAGCTATGCATTCATAAAATGAAATCAATTAAGTATAATCTCAAATGTTTTCTCCACCAAAGCAATTATGGAAACTTCTCTTACGCGGGCAAGTCCACGGACGGATGTTTGCCGTGCAAAAAATCGACTTTTTAAAATTTTAAGCTATTGCCAGAAACGTTTACGCAATTCGCTCTATTTGGTAACACTGTAACGATGCTATGGTTTACCCAAATTTCAAGATTTAGCATGAACAACTCGATTGCATGACGCAACACGAGCATTTTTTAAGTACGAGCGACTAAAGCGAAGCGTAGAGTTTAAGGAAGTCAAAGCGCCTTCAATTTTTTGCATGCAACACGGACATCCCTTGAGCTCAAATAGTTGCATCTAAGCGTCGCTCTTGAGTATGAGTTTAATTTCGACTGCTTGTGATAATGGAATATCGACGATGATTGCAAAAGCGTGTACCTCGTGCGCAGTATTTCATTTTTTAAGTAGAAGTAACGATACTGTACCGCGTTTGTGGTAAAATTAGCGTGCACGCGATTACAAATAAGTGTTTCAACATGCTTGCCTGATCACGTGTGTAGCATGTTCAACTCAATTGTTACGTTCGTAAAATATATCAAGTCATACTGCAACTATGGTTTTTTCTGACAGTGTATTCTTTTGTGCGCAAGTGCCAATTAACCATTTTTACTAATGACTATGACTTTATAAAATGAGATCAAATGAAGTATAATCTCAACATTTTTCTGCACCGGAGCAATTTAAAACATCACGTAGGCATCGCGGAAAGGTTAATCTCAGTAAACTTGTCATCCAACAATTAGCATTAGAGTCATTTGCAGCGCTAGTACATGACAAAAGCAGTAAAATTTCTTGCATTATTTCACCGTAATATCAACACAATTTGCCCAAAAAATACGGCAGAAGCATTCTCCATCATGTAAATGGCCAAAGTCGTAAATGCTTACCTCTATTAAAACGTTGAAAAATCTGTGATTGCGTTGTGCGTTTCTAAAAAAAAAAAAAAATAATCAAGATATTCCCTTGTAATATTTTAAAAGGACGGATAATATAGTTATGGAAGATGACAGGGAATTATTTTGGTATGTTTGTTTTGTTTTTATTAAAATAATTAATATAAAAATAAAGTATGAGCAGATACTTGCAATGTTAAAATCAGAGTCATGCATTTTTTTACTGAAACCATAGAAACTGAATCAGCCGTAACACCTCAATTGTTTGATTTTGTGGTCAGCTTCGGATTAATGTGTTTACACGTGTTTTTTTCCGTGTACTGGAAGAGAAACATGCGACCCTGGTTACTAGTCGTTTCTTTGGTACACTTCATCTTTGGAATACGTAATGCATGTGCTAAATGATAAAAACAATTGATAGAAAAAACAATAGCCCTTACAAATTGGAAACTTCAAGACGGAGGGATCATGAAATTCGTAAAGGTTAATTTAGAATGCAAAATTGAAAGGCTCACTAACTAAAGCCCACTTGTTATACAAGGTCTAATGCGCGAAGCGAATCTGCGTGAATAAAACCCACAAGAGGAGCGCTTTCCAGCTTGCCAAAATGTTACACTGGTAAGGGTAACACTTCGCTCCAATGGAGGGTTGAAATGTGGCTCAGCGTGAAAGTCGGCATCATTGAACCTGGAGCTCTCCTGATTAAATATCAAGTGCAGTCGCGGTGCATATAATATGTAAAATCACGGGACGAATTTGCGGCCGTAATTTGACTAAGTGTGAAAATTCCTGTTTGATTTTCGGGAGCCCCAAATAATAGGGTTGACGCGGCTGAACAATGCCAGATGCTGAATAAATGAACTTCGGGTTTTTAACTTTTGTTTTACGTCTTGAAAGCACACGACTCTTGTCACATGATCGACTCAAGGAAACACTTTTAGCGAGTTGGTTAGCGTTTATGAATAATTTCTAAAGCTCATAATAATAGTGTTTTTCGCTTTCTTTGATTAAAATGTGTTCGGATATCATCCGAAATTTAGTAATCACTTATGAAAACTTAATGAAAAAATTTGACTCCGAGATTTTACAATTACTTTGGACCGAAGCATTTTGCTATAGAACAGCCTTCAGCATGGTTGAGGTTGCTTTCAGGAGGTTTGCTAACCTGGACTCAGAATAAGGCTGTATTAAAATAAAAATTAAATTAATTCTTGCGATGATTCAATCAAGGTTGACTCGCTTTGTCCGTATTGTCTTAATATACGCCTCACTGGAAAAAAAAAAAAAAAAAAACACATTGGATCTAGAGTCCAGACTCTTAAAAACATCGACAAGAAAAAATACTCTTGATTCAATCAGATTTAGCTTCAATCAAGAACCAATCCTCTTAATTTAAGCGGATCTCCTTTTGATTTAAGCTTAAATCTAATTGAATCAAGAGTCCTTTTCCTTGTCAATGTTTTCAAGAGTCTGGACTCTAGATCCAATGTTTTTTTTTTTCCACTGCTCTAGAACGATTCCGATGGTTCTTTCCCTGATATGCTTCCATCAATGCATTTTCCTTTCTACATCAAATATCCCACGTCAGAGGGATAATACTCAAACTTCGAGAAGTTGAAAATGCTTCAGACGTCCTTTCCACTCACATGTGTCGGAGGGACGGACACTATTTTCGGAACAACCGTCTGTTATTTCAACATCAGCAGGGACCTTTGCGTCATCTTTCGGGCCTCGAATGTCAAAATCACCAAAATCCAACTCATCTCTGATAGGATAAATGTCTTTCCTACCTGAAAAGACCTCACATGCACGGTAGGAAGATGTGAGATGAAAACATCCCTTGGAAAGTCAGGGTGCGTCAAGAGATGTACAAATAAAGGAGGCTCGGTCAGCTAAGGCGAGACGGTGGCCGAGGACTGTGCGAACGAGATGACGCTGCGCTGGTTATAGAGCCGGGGAGGGCCTCGCGGAGATGAAGCAGGGACGAAGGCTGAAGCGGCAGGGACGGAGGCCGAAGCGGAGAATGGCTAATGGGAAAACCCTGCACAGAAAGACACCTTGCAATGATAAATCGCCCTGGAGGGCTCCAAGGGTCCACCTTCATTTTTAATACGACCAACTTAATTATATAGGTCCACGTTCTCGGCGACGAATAATTAAGAACAATATGACCGACCCGCCCCGATCCCTTCGGAATTCAACTTTCGCCCGACCTCGCCGCCAACTTCATCTATGTCATTATTATTATTATTTGTTTGTGTATTTTTTCAACTTGCTAATGTGCGGCGAATGTGTAGACAAATATTTTACTCGCCCTGAAATTCGTGAAACTTTTCGAGCCCCTCCTTCCACCCCCTCGCGCTGCCCCGTGCCTAGCGGCGCCATTATTTATGCTACTTATTAACGAGCGCTTTGAAACTTCTGAGCAAATAATACGTGCATGCCTAGTCTGTGCGGGTCAAATGATGACCGGGCCCATTAGCCTCCACGAGGTGTTTGTTTACTGAGGGGTTGTTTCTTCAGCTCGTAAGTCATATGCTGAGTTATTGTCGCGTACTTGAGGGCTTTTCCAGCATTATAATGGGAGACGTTTTCATTTTAAACGGATTTAAATGAAATCTTTTAGCGTCTCACATCGGATCGAGTCAATGAGAGAGGTCGGACATGGTTTAAAAACTTCAAAAGCGTATATCGACGGTGTAAGTCGGCAATCACATAACTCGGTTTGCGACGTCGCAGACTTCCTGTCATACTTTATTTTTTTAACGGAAAACTACTCGACGGAAATTCTTTAAAACTGCCTTGATTTTTCTTCTCTGTGCGAAGAAAATTCTGCAAAAACTTCAAGGAATGATGTCAATTTGTTCTCCTTTAAAAAAATAACATAGAGGCGGATAACACGGCAATCGAGATATGTGATTGCCGACTTACACCGTCGATATCTTGATTGATATAAAACTGAAGCAAGACACATCCTGCCGAGAACAATTCATAAAACAAGCAGGAAGCTCCAACGCATTGGCGTCGGAGAGCGGCTCTGGGGGCAGTAGTTGTAGTCAAGAATGAGGGCCTAGACACATTTTGTCATTGATGTACAATCCGACAACTGTCGATTCATGTTTTGTAACTTAGCAGATTTACGTAGCCGGTGTATAAATGTGTATTGGGCTTTGATATGGCGAATACATGGCATTATCACTTGTTGTATACTTTTAATTTTGAAAGCTCTTTGGAGGTCCGCTTCCTAAAAAATCTCTGGTTGATAAGTCGTTTAGCGAGGCTGCAAAAAATTTGCATTTTTATATCTGAAAGTGTAGGTATTGGTTTTTTGTATAATTGTTTTTTTGGATTGCTGGAAAAGTAACGCATACTTCTATAATTTAGGACTGAGTCAGGGAAATATAAGGTTCGTTAAATAGTAAATATTCCTAGTACCGTGTGACACTATTGTTAACGAAAAGTTTTTGCAACTTGTCAAAGAGGTTGTTGAATGATCTTCGAATAACTTTTGATGAGCTAGAGGTAATGGTTCTATCTGCAGCTCGTGGACTTCTGTACGATATTGTCCAGAATCATCTAAATTTTCAAAAAGTGTCCGCTTGTTCGATACCCAATTTGCTCATTCATGCATACAAGGAGAAGCGCATGAAAGCTTTAGCAGACATTTTGGAGATGAATCAAGAATTAGATGAAGAATTTATGACTTAAATCACGGCACCTTAATCACGGGATGACCTTAATTACGGCAACTATTTATTGTCCATGAGATGCAGATGGTTCCATTTCCCTAGCTCATCAAAAGGTATTCGAAGATCAATTTCATAAATAATCAGCCCATGAGTGGGTCCAGAATGAGGGAGAAGGAAAAGTTGAAATAATTTTACTGGAAGGAGGGATAAATGAGGTACTCACCGAATTTATTCGTACAGAACATTCAAAAATCCCGTGAAAAAACAGCTCACAAATAAAAGCAAATTGCCATAGAAACTTCTTCACGAAATCACACACACAACGAAGAACGAGGCGCTACAGACGAGTCCGTCCAGGACAAGTTAAAAAATTCCCATGAGCCGAGTGTCGTAGGTTAAGGGCCCGTTCGCCAAAACTAATCGGAACTGTATGAATGAATTGCTCCTTTTAAAAATCAAAACAATATCGAATTGCGATATATTACACAGTTAAGATAGGGCTATGTCCTGTCGTAAGCGGCGACATACAGTCGATATCATTTCAATAATCGCCCCAATGGCCACGATAGTTGTTTAGACGTTTACGGTTTCCCTGGTAACCTTTGTTTGCTATCAGCTGATATCAAGTAATATGACTAGGAAGCTCCAACCCAGTAGTTAAAGCTTCCTTAACCGCGAAAACTTTAAAATTCAAATTTTCAAATTTTGAACGTAAAGTACATTTTTTCCATCACGAGATAAAAGCACAAACAAGTTTTGAATTGTTGACTGTATCACCATGATTCCAAAAATACAATACACAACATAGCATTGACTAACAATAAAACAGTATGCAATAAAATAAAGTCATGACAAGGAACATAGCCGAAAATGGCGCCGATTCCCATCAACCAACGCGCGGTCTCTACAATGTAACATGCTGCATTGATACTCCCCAGCTGGGACCGTCCGGAATAGCAGCTCTAGTGCAAGCACCAGAGCCGCTAAAAATGAGATATTAACATTACCAGCCAAAATAATTATGAATCACCTAAAATTACTGGCTAAAAGACTGATGGGAGATGAGGCAGAGGCACATGGGTATGGCACAAGGTATCACCGATTAAGCATTTTATCAAAGAACGACGCATACCTCACAAAGGCATGGAAATTCTTGAATAGATTGCCAAATATCATAAAGGAAAACATATATAAACCAACATTCTGTAAGCTGGCTACAAGACATTTAATAGCAAAATGCCCTTATTCAATCAATTAATTTTTAGATAAAGAATTGTGAATTCTCATTATGAGAAGAATTGTATGCAAATGTAGTCGTAATAATATCAATAACATTGAATAATTACCCGTAAGACGAATATGTAAATATGTTTATAAGTATATTTATTCTGAGAATGACGTTTTTGTGAAGCCAAATGTGCAAAAAGCAAAAGAATAAATAAATCAAATCAAATCATATGAAATGTTGATGTTTTTAAAAGTAATTTCATTACACTGAAAAAAAAGTGGAAGTGGGATTGACCATAATGGTATAGTAAAAAAAAATATGGTGATAAAAAGCCAAATAATGGTCGATTTAAGCATCTAGATGAAAGTGAGAATCATACTCGATATAAAAATTACCATACCCGGATTGTAAATATCAGTTAGGTGTGTCTGTCCATCGTTTAGGTATTTCTCACCATCAGCTGGGTATTTTTTACCATACGATGAGTTAAAAGTATGGAATAACATGGTAACACTTGCGTTTGATATCTGTAGGCATCTGTATGCGACTGGTCATGGTGTTGGTAGGTTAAATTTACCATACTGGTATAGTCAGCGTGGTGAGAGCTCCCGCTTGACTGCGCTGCGGTCTGTGGTCCGCCATTTTTCGTTTGTCTGTTTGTCAGTTATAAATTTATCACGTTGAGGGTCGGAGTCCGTGGCTGTGTTTTATTGATCCATATTAATCCATGTGAATCCACGCGTAATTTGCCCAAATTTGTGTTCGAATTGTCCCTAAAGCTACCGTCTTCTCTTCGAATCTATCTATATTGATCTGCCACATACATTTTCTGAGATTTTTTCGTTATTCGTATCGACCAATTTCTGGAGGTTAGGAGTTGCTACAATGAATCTGGCTTGCAAAGTGAAGGAATCCTGAAAATTTGAAAACCTTCGCAAAGTTGTTCTGCAATCCAGTGAATATCGGTTCTGTGTAAAGTCATTTCGAAAACATAAAAGTGCGGAAGTAATTTGAAAATAATCGACTAGAAGTGATTTTTGAATACTTCGTTCGTAGGTATATCTATATTCTTGTTAAAATTTTCGAAGCTCAACATACTCAGATGAAGAGACAAATGTGCGTGGGATTGATGTTTAACTGTAACTTTAAGCAAAATTTGGCAGCTTCTGCCCCACCGTGAACCGTGCGATTGGATTTTCATGTAGTGTCTTTTTGTGGGTATATTTTGAACTATCTATTTATTATATGCAATTAAATTTTCCGTGGATCTGATTTAGTCTGTAAATGATACCTTAACGCGAATAACAAGTATGGTTTTGGTATCATTTACTTGAAATCAGTGAAGCAATTATCTGCTATTTCTCGTTGAAACTGTCTTTAACTGCCATTGATTGTGTATGTAACGGAATTTCTAAAAGTAAGATGTAAGTAAAATATCCACGACTTTCATCAAAAGCATTTAATAATATAAGATGAGTGGATTTTAGAATCTACAAGGTTTGTCGCAGCATCTGGATGCTTGAAATTACCATACTAGTCAGTCGGGAACGCCACACTGGCACTGTGTCGCATAGTGTCAGCCGTATCGTGTTATTTACCATACCGGTATATTGGTAACTATGCTGCAGCTTCACTGTGTAAAAAATCAAGTAGACAGTATGGTAAATAACACCCAAACTCTGGTAAATCCCACCGATTATTTTTTTCAGTGTAGTTTTCTCGTAGAATTTTCTACAAGAAGAACCCATAAAATTAAAATTGTAACGATATAAACGTAACATTTTGCAGTTTTTGTGAAAAATTTCATGTCCAGCTTATTCCAAAGACTCGCTCCACTGTGCGTCTGTAACAATGTGTCATTTCATTTTTGCGAATTTAGGATACTGGTACCACATATCTGTGATTTCCCCCAAAATATACAGACTATGATTCTCCGAAGAACGCGTTTCAAATCATCTTCCGTGTTAGCAAACGTTTCCATTGCGCTTGAATTGGTAGACATTGCTAATAAGTCCCAAAATTTCACAATAAGCGGCAATTTCTTTTGAATTTCAAATGAATTGGCTTTACATTTTAAGCTAAGCGATGTCATAAGTATACTTTTCAAAATATGACAGAAAAAGGTGCCTAGAACAAGGACTTTCTTAATGTGGGGATTCAACAAACTTTCTTTGGACAATGGCTTAAAATATTGGAGCTAACTTTCCCTATGGAAGGGTTCGGGGGTTTAAATTAAGAATAATTTTGTAGTTTTGTCTGTAAAATCTGCGAAGTTCTGTGAGGAAATCATTCCCGGTTTATCAATTTTTCTATATGACGTGCATTCACGGATGTTTCAGAAAAAAAAATTAACTTTCAAAACGTTGAGAACTTCATTCTTTGAATTAGAAAGAGGATGCAGATAAGAGACATTGAAAATCTAGTCAATCTTTAGTGCATATCTGGCGGGTGAGTGAATTTGCGTCGCACTTGAGCGGATTTGCGTCACGCATTCACAGAAAGATTTCATTATACAGGATGTTAAGACGCGATTACAAAATTCTATTCATCTTTTTTACTTAGTAATTATTTTCGAGATAGCGTATTACATTTGAATCGTGTGTTTTTCTCAATTTTACACCCCGCTCCCCTCCCCACAATCACAGTCATAATATCCCCACTTTTCGTCTATCTCGATGCGTGAAATGCAGCTTGTCCAGTGGATATTTAAGGAAGTCCTCTTGACAATAAAAGCTCATTCTCCGGTGAAACTGGGTCATTTTGAGTATATAAACCACGATCATCTCTGTCCGGAGTCCTAGCTGTTCGTCGTCGTCGTCGATTGCGCCTTCATTATTCGGAAATACCATCAGGCATGGCTCTCATTCAGGTAACCACTCAATGCACATCTTCGAGTAGCTTTGTTGAGTTATTTTGCGTTCCACCCTACGCATTGTCTCAATAATTTATGTTCCTTATTTTATACGAGCCTCAACCCCCATGCATATTTATCCCTCAAATCGCTCTCGTGTAGTCTCGCCGCCCAACTTCAGCAAGCACGTCGATCGATTATATTCTATTTTGTCTTCGTAGGAAACAAATTGATTCTATTCTTAAATTAAATGAGGCAATTTAAAGAGCCATAACCTTGCAAATAATACTTAATTAAGTAACAAAACTTATATTTCAGCTTAAGCAATTCAGCCGTGAGTTTCGTTACTTAATTAAATATGATTTGCAAGGTTATGGCTCTTTAAATTATTTTATCTTATTCATAGTTCACCTTACTCATTGCAAACATGTTTGGATTCTATTTTCAATCTATTGCATACTTTTTTATCGAGAGGAATGCACACTGGCACTGAAAAATTGGCCTGTTGCATGCAAGAGATTTTACCAAGTGCATAGAATTTCCAGGAGGAAAACCATGCAAAAATCACGATGGGCTCAACAAAAGTCAGAAACGTCTAAAACAGGAGATATATATGTATACAATTTTAAGAAAAAGGGCTGTGGCTGTCAGCTCATCCAGCTACTATGAGGCCCGTTTAGAGTGAACGCAGTGATTTTCATATCCCATACTATCCCATTTTACTCACTTCAATATGGCAGAAATTTGTTTTTCAGAACATTTGTTTTGTTCGTTCCTCGTTCATATTCCAAATGATCATATTAAAGTGTAAAGGAAGACAATTTAAAAGTGCACAATAATTTCTGCATTGGGTAAGCTGTTGGATCCAATCCGATTTCATCGCATCTTTCATGTTCAAAAATATTAAACTCGCAGACGTGTTTAAGCCATAATTATTTAAGGTATTTTTTCTGACTCAGTTTTTGATAAAGGAGAAAAAAAAAACACTAAGAAGTGGCTCAAATACTGTATGCAACTGTACTGTATGTATTGTATTAGAGTTAAAAAAATGTATTTAAGACTCTAACTATAATTTTTGAAACTTCTTGGCTTTGATTTCCCCGCGAAATGGTGTGGACTCAGCACCATTTCTCCACCTTTTTGATAAAGTTAGTCAAATGAGACTCAGCGAATGAATGAAAGATTATCGTAATTCTAGACTTGGCCGTCCGAGAAGTGTGAGAATGAGGTTTTTTGTCATCCTTGTTAATATTATGAAAACTAATTTGATTTCACATTTAATTAACTTCTTAATAAGTAAATCATTTGGATCGCATTTAGCAAAGAGGAACCAGCGAAATTACTGTGTTTTCAAAATCGTGCAACTTCTCCATTTTTTAAAAAAAATTAGCAATACATGTACTGCATTACAATTTACACAGTTATTTTTCATTAAATTAACAATTCTTCGGTAGAGAGCCAAAACTCTTTTCTATTCTAGGCGACTTTTTCGATAATTATAAAGGAACAACATTTTTACAACACCGTAATCGCGCTGCTTCCTTTTTGCCAAATGCGGTCCTTTAGAAATGCAGAAAGAAACTGAACTAGACTCGTTTTAGACTCTCGCATTTTTCTTTTAGCCCGTCCTTGCGTTGGTTATTTTGCTTTAAAGTCTCATGAAAAAATCAAATTTCGTTGCGCAGGTTTTGTTAATCGCCACTCTCCTTGCCAATTTGGAGTGTGTGAGGGATTCTGCACATACCTCGGCGGCTGCGAGAGCCCACTCGCATCCGATAGGCTTCGACAAGACATCTCCGAGTGGTAGACGTTCTCCCGTTCCTGAACGCGAAGTCATAATTTCTCAACATTACACTTCCCACCGAAAATCATTATAGAGGACCCAGCCTCGGAGTGCTCTTTCAACCAAGCCATGAGTGGTGACTTTCAAGAGCGAGCAGGATTCTTGAAATGGAGACGCCGTCGCTGGATCCTTCTCTCTTATCGAGGCTGACGTCAGCGTACGTCGTCGATCGAAATTCGACCGGAACACGTTAAAAAAACATTGTGTACAACATAACATTTTTTACAAATTTAACGTATTTTTAACATATCGACGATGTAAGTCGGCAATCACATAACTCGGTTTGCGACCTCGCAGACTTCCTGTCATACTTTATTTTTTAAACGGCAAACTACTCAACGGCAATTCTTTAAAACTGCCGTTATTTTTCTTCTCTGTGCGAAGAAAATTCTGCAAAAACTTCAAGGAATGATTTCAATTTGTTCTCCTTTAAAAAAATAACATAGAGGCGGAGATTTTCAGACACCGCAAACAAGTTATGTGATTGCCGACTTACACCATCGATATTTTACATACACCGAAAAAAAAAGTGAAATTGATTTAACATTCTGGATGTAAAAAAAGTGTGCGAGAACTTAAAAAATGCTGAATTACCCGCCATAGCAGTTACGATAGCAATGCCAAGATGTAAAACTGACTGCTGTGGCGGGTAATTCAGCATTTTTTAAGTTCTCGTGCACTTTTTTTACATCCAGCATATATCAACTTTTTTTTCGGTGTAACATACCGTAAATAAAAGTTTTCAAATTTATGTTTACAGCGATTGGATTCCTATTAAAAACGTCCGAAAGCAATATTCTGTCTTCCTTTTCCTATGCTCGTCTGGCATCAATCCTAACTTGTTAACAAATGCATAGTAACTCTGTGTTTATTTCCGCAATGGAGAATTTGCACGCAATTTTTTTATTGCTTCATCTGAAAGTGCCTAATGAGCTGAGTTCGCAATATTTTTCATAATTTTTTTCTGACATGGGAAATTGGAGAAAAATTGATTCAAAAGTGAGAAAATGCGCCGCCTTGTGACGTCATCTGGCGGCATTTCCCATTTAAACACATGTATTTTAGCAGAATCGGTTATTTTGTCATATCTCCTCTAATAATCGCTCAATTTATGAATCAAGGGTATCTTCGTGTTCAGTTCACTCAGAGGATTCCACTTAAACAGGAAATTCATCAAATTTCAGACCCTTGCAAATTCTCCATTAGATTATATGCATACTCTTATTATTTCTCAAACTTTTATTACAGTTAACTCGATTGCGTATGCAACGAGAACATTTGGACTGCATTTTTCAGTTAAAAGCTATAATTCCATAGGTTTTATCATAGACGAGTCAAAAAAGTAATTCCTTGGAGAAGAAATTAATCGGTTTGTTGAGCGCAATGGACCACTAGATAAGGTACGAATTTCAGCATTCTGATACATGTTTCTTAACCAAAATTTTACGTAAAACACGATGCATACAACGAAAATTACCGAAATTAACTCCTTGCGAAGATATTTAATGATTCTTGAT
Source organism: Bemisia tabaci (assembly GCF_918797505.1). Taxonomy (NCBI): domain Eukaryota; kingdom Metazoa; phylum Arthropoda; class Insecta; order Hemiptera; family Aleyrodidae; genus Bemisia; species Bemisia tabaci. The sequence goes on from NC_092798.1 coordinate 19,494,992, forward strand.
GCGTAAATTCAAACCACCCGCTCATGAAAACTCAATGCTCTACGTGAGTCACATCGCGCGCTAAAGGTTATCATGGTAGTGTCTGCGATATAATAATCTGGCAACCTCAATCATGACGCTTTGGCTCAGTTATAGCAAATTGCTAATAGTTTGAACAACACTTGGTGGGAAATGAACATTGCTCGATTGAGAAGCTTGCTGAAACCGTTGTAGTGAGCGATTTGACTCACGTAGAGCTTTGAGTTTCTTGTGAGCGGGCAGTTCAAATTCCTCGTAACCAATGTGAAATAAAAACGTTAATATCTTCGTTAGGAGTTGGTTTCAGTAATTTTCGTTGTGTGAATTTTTACGTGAAATTCTGATTAAGAAACATGTATCAGATTACTTCATTTCGTACCTTGTCTAGTGGTCCATTGAACGTATTTATGCCAAAAGGAACTATGTCTCACGCAAACCACTATGCACATTGTTACTTTTAGCATAAATACGTCCAATTAGTTTCGGCTGTTAAGGAACGAGGCACGGTTGTGATTCAGGAAGCCAGATCGTCTACAATTATTTGTCTATGCAATACGGACATCCCTTGAGCTCGGATAGTCGCATGCAGGCGTGGTTGCTCTTGAGAATGCTCTGAGGTTATTCATTTACAATTAGTTGTCATAAACGAATATTTGACGGCATTGCACTGCTTGAAATAAAGTGCGAATGGCGCTGCCAGATTTACGGTAAGCTAGGTATAATGAAAGCTGTTCCTCTTATACGGTCGATTTTATGCCTGCAATCGGCATAAATGTACCGTAAAAACTGGAATGAATTTAATACGGATCAGTTGCTTTCACAATAAGTAACGTGCTCTGACCGCATAGAATGTAGAGCAACTGAATCACCCGAAAAGTGAAAGAAAAAAAATTAATTCGGGGAATGGTTGCTGCAAAATATAAAAGATTAAGGTTTTTCTACAGCTGCGTGAAGTAAGAAATGTCTCCGCGCAGGGGGCGCCACCGCTGTGTTTTGATTTTTTGGTCCACGCTATTAGAGTCCGTACAGCTCCACGTGAGTCCTTGAGCTTTTATAAAAGTTTAAGGAATTTCTGTTTATATCGAAGAGTCATAAGTTCTAGCCATAAAATTCTTCTTCCTATTGACACTAAAAACGACCTGAAAAGTAATTTCTGAAGCTCTGAAATTTGATCCCAGAAAAAAGTAGGGTTAAGCATGATGACCTTGATGCAACCAATCGCGATTGATCGCTCTCAGCAGTTGCAAATATCTCTCTCCCACCATGAGCTGTCTCTCTTGCACTTACAGATATCCCGTAAGAGAAGCTAGGATCAAGTTATAGCTTTTATTATTAAACTTTCAAAGCTCGCGTTTTTCTAAGGATTCCAGACGTATGCTGCTAGAACTTATGAGTCTTGGAATTTAAGATATCTATTGTGATATTTAAATAATCACTGATTTCGGAGTCGGATTTTAGCAGCGCGACGTGGTGGATTTTTTCGGAACTACAGCTGAAGATTAACCTTAAATCCGAAAGACCTTGTCTCTGGAAAGACCGGACGCGCTGCTAGTTACTTACAACCTAATTTTCAACCGGAAAAAGGAAACAAATCCCTCGACCACAGTAAGCAGTAACTTAGTACCCTAACGATGACCAAAACTACTATAATGCACGTATTCAAGAGAGATACAAATATTAATGTGGATGTCAGAGAAGCTCTAATTAAGGTTTTAAACCCTCAAAATAATCGAGACAGTGAGCGAACTCTCTATTCTACAGCATCAAAGATGAAACGATTTGACTTGATAATTAAAAACTAAGAAAAAAATAAAGAATAGGTATTTGGAATAAATATAATGAATTAAGTAGAATCTGCTTTCTGCGGCAGCCAAGTATTCGTCTGAGTTTACATTAGCTGATCTGATTTTTGGTGCAACTTACTTATTTCATCTGAGTTCATTTTGTAAAATGATTCTTAAATAATATATGTAAGTATCAAATTAAATTGAACGATGTATACTCACTAATTATATCGTCTTCATCCAGCAAAATTGCCATGTAGTGCGATTTGCGGGGACTTAATCAGTAAAAATGTGCGAAATTAACGCACATGCGCAACTGTCTATAGAAATAGTATCGCTAAAATTTTGTGCAAAAATCTTTTTCCTTGTGAAATTTATAGTAACCAAGAAAAATTTTAGACTTCATCGTAAAACTGGAAAAACCGTTGAGTTTCTAGAGAGACAAAACAATCTCACAGCCAGTACTTTATTTCCACGACGATCAATTTTGTATCGAGAATGGACGATTTTTGTGTTGTCTCGAGCAACTTTCGACCTGACAAGATGTCAGAAGTCAGGGCCGTTTCCTCGCTTAACTCCCTCCATCGTAGTTTGTCGCAAATCAAGACGGGAAGTTAACGGGAAATAGGCAGACAACTAAAACAGGAGACAATTAGGAGACGGTACTCGGACGTGACAGATGGGGAAGCATGTCGAAAAACTCAATTTAAATCGTGAGAAAAGTCTTGATTCCGACGCGAGACTTGAATACTCAAGTTGGAGAGGAAAGCGCGGGGCCTTGGCGCAAATCTGGACAGGGAAGAAGACTACACCCGCCATTTTGAAAATATTTAATGACGGAGAAACACCACCGTTCGAATGTCGATCTGGATCCGGGAAGAATGGTTGTAACCATCCTTAGAGTCCTTCGGGGACCGGGCACGTGATGCAAGCGCTCAAAATGTGAATACCGCGGCGTCGGGCCAAGAATTTCCACACTGTGAAGGAGAGGAAAATTCGCCTCCGTTCGGTGGTGGAGGATTCGCTTCACAATTTGAGACTTTTAAATATTTAACAACTCGATTTAAATTCTATTTACGTCAAGTTTGGAAGTTTATTTAAATGCAACTCGAGAAGAAGTTCGAGATCATCAACACAATGTGCACACACCGAAAAAAATTAGCATATTGAATTCACATTCTGGTTGTTAAAAAAGCGCGTGACGATCTCGAAACGTTTGCCTCAACAGCCTCTACGCTTATCGTAACATCTTGATCCTCGGGACGTGAAACTAGCAGCATGGGATAGTTGATTCGAAGTTATAAGCAGGTTGTCACACATTTTTTCAACAACCAGGATGAGTGTTATTAATAAGATTAAAAAAAAAAAAAAAAAAAAAAAAAATAAACGAGCGAAAAGATAAGTCTGCTCATGTACTGACCGTGACCATAGACGCACATTATTTTGCTACATGTTGCGAGCAGGAATGTTGAATTCGCTGTTTTTAAAATAAACGTGTGACGTTAAACTGTCACTCATCAGTTGATTTTGAAATTGTCAATGTTTCCAATGTTTTCCCCTCGAAATTTGGTGGGAGATCATGATTCTCTACAGTAATGCTTAAAAAAAAAAAAAAAAAAAAAAAAAAAAAAAAAAAAAAAAAAAAAAAAAAAAAAAAAAAAAAAATTAAACAAGCGAAAAAATAAGTCTGCTCATGTACTGACCGTGACCATAGACGCACATTATTTTGCTACATTTTGCGAGCAGGAATGTTGAATTCGCTGTTTTTAAAATAAACTTGTGACGTTAAACTGTCACTCATCAGTTGATTTTAAAAATTGTCAATGTTTCCAATGTTTTCCCCTCGAAATTTGGTGGGAGAGCAGATTCTCTACAGTAATGCCTCAAAGTTAACTGTTTCAATTATGTTAAAATCCGCCAAAACTTTACACTCAGAGATGAGAAAAATTCTCTAAATCTAAAAGTCTTTTGGCAACGGGTAGAAACTTCTGTTTTTGGAGCTATTTCATTCTCATCCCTTGCAATTATCCTTATTTTGACTCTTGAGTCGTGCGCGTGACCTAATTTGTGTGAAAAGTCCGTATTTGATAAACTTAAACTGATGAGCTACCTAACAAGTTACATAACAGTGAGCGAAATAGTGAGATAAGATCTACTCATTACTGCGCACCAAAGAATGATGATTCCCCGTTATCAGGATACTAATGACTTGTACACTTGATGGGCTCGACCAAAATCGCCTCGTGAACGCGTTAGTGCGTTTTACAGCACTTACGGCTGTCTTGCCTAACACTAGCCCGACATGAAAAAGAAAAATACCCTTTCTATTTAATTGAAATTAAATCGGTCGATTTAATCATCCAAACGATTCCTAGGAGACTTTCGGATGATCAGTTGCAATTTGACGAAGAACGGAGGCTTCTTTTAAAATTGTCCGGCCAGACGCTTCTGAGCCCTCTCAAAACTCCCATTTTTGCTCTTATATACGGCTCTCTTCGCTATCACGGCAGAGCAGCACTTCCAATTCCTTGAGCTAGTACCGAAATTCGAAACTTTTGTGATCATCCTGAATTTTCCCCGGAACTTTTGAAATTCCCGGAATGTTCCGGATCTTTTGCATTTTCCGGAACTTTGTCGGGCCTCTTGGAAAAATCTGAGACGAATCCCGGAACCATTGACGGTCTTGGAGTGGGAGAAATCGAAACAAAAAAGTTTTGAACAGAAACTTTTGTGATTATCCTGAATTTTTCCCGAAATGTTCCAGATCTTTTGCATTTTCCGGAACTTTCTCGGGCCTCTTGGAAAAATCTGAGACGAATCCCGGAACCATTGACGGTCTTGGAGTGGGAGAAATCGAAACAAAAAAGGTTTGAACAGAAACTTTTGTGATTATCCTGAATTTTCCCCGGAACTTTTGAAATTCCCGAAATATTTCGGATCTTTTGCATTTTCCGGAACTTTCTCGGACCTCTTGGAAAAATCTAAAACGAATCCCGGAACTTTTGATGGACATTGGATGGGAGCAGTGGCGTGGCGTGAATAATCGATTAACGATATTTCCCCATTTGAAGCTATGGTAAAGAATCGATTATTAAGCGGTGTTCGCTGCGAGCACCCTAATAGTCGATCCTTTTCCATAGGTTTAAATTGTAGATCAATCGATATATCGCAAAGCACGCCACGCCACTGGATGGGAGCACTGTGGCAGAGCGTTGCGGGTTGTTTAAAATTATCTCTATATCTGGACCGAACTCAAAGCTCGAAAACCGAAAGCTGCGCATCTGCGGCATCGGAAAAATTCAACGAGGACGAGATATGAGGCGTAGAGTGGCGACCCCTGATTCGGGGGTAGGCACCCGAAACTCGACACCAAATTGATTCATCGGGAGGAGGAAGACTTGTAGGCCGGGGCCGGGGCCTTGCTTCAGCTAGGAAATGATTCGATCGGCCCCGCGCCCATATGTCCGATGAGCCCAGGGGTGGGCTTAAACATACTCTGTCTCTTACAATCAAAGGGCTCCCTGAAACGACCCCACAGATAACAATGCAACTATCAGTTTTTTAACAAGTGAGCTCCGTGCACATTAGCCTCGTCCGCCGCACGGTGGGGCGGGTCGATGAGAGAAAGCGGACTTGAAGGGGTAACTTTAAAAACTTATCTATTCGATAATCTCGGTGTAATCTACCTGATTATTTGTGGGAGGATCCATTCCGATGGCGATTTGGAGTCGCAGAGCGCTCTAGTGCGCTGAGATAGCGGCTTGATATGTATGTATCTCTTCGATTAAATTCAAGAGAAAAACAATGAAAACCTAGGTAAGCCAAGGCCAAATATGGTAAAAATACGTATTGACGTTTTAGGCACACCGAAAAAAAAGTGAAGTTGATTCAACATTCTGGATGTGAAGAAAGTGTGCGAGAACTTATAAAATGCTGAATTACCCGCTGCAGCAGTTACTTTAGCAATGCCAAGATGTAAAACTAACTGCCGGGGCGGGTAATTTAGCATTTTATAAGTTCTCGCACACTCTTTTTTCATCCAAAATCAAACTTTACTTTTTTTCGGTGCAATTCAAGAGAAAAACAATAAAAACATGGGCAACTCAAGGCTGAAAATGGTAAAAACAATAGTCAGGACGTTTCAGACCATCTACATACCCGCCATTCTTACCTAGAAACAAGTCTAAAAATTATAATTGAAATGTTTTACTAAACTGCAAGTTTGAAGTTCATTCCGTCTCATTGTAAATTTCAAATGGTGTTTCGAGAGGTGTATTTTTTTATTTTTAGCTCTGTTTCTAGTTTGAAATGGGGAATTAAGTTCATGTAATTGGCCCAAAATATCCTGGTGTGTATTTTACCATTTTTTAGCCTTGTTTTCACCCCTTTTTTTAAATATATTTTTATTGTACTTAATTACTGAATCGAGCTATGCAGCCGTGTTTCTCTGATCACTTATTTTTTCGTCAATATTAAACTGAGAAGTTTGACTATAGTTAAAATATTTCTCCCGTGTTCCCTTTAAAAAGAACAACCCTTAACATTTATAATGAAACTGAATAAAATTCAAAATTTGCAGTTTTAGTTAAACTTTCCATGTGCGACAAAGGTTCGTTCCACTGTGCGGCGAGTTGGAGGACGAAGAGGCCCCGCTTTCAATTGGAGGGCCGAATTAATGCCATCGGTTATTACCATAAGATATCCATAAATATCCGCCGTGTTTTTTCGCGCGACGCGGCTTACACGCGTTTACACTTTTCCTTCCGTCACCCTCGCTCATTAATTTTGCATCGTCTCTTTTTACGACCGGTCCTTGAATCCTCCGCTTGTTTCTTATGGCGCAGTTTCGGCGGAAAATTTCTGAGGGACTGTCGTCAGAAAGTACTATACTGTAGTTGATACTCCAGGCCAAAATTGGATAGTGCTACGTAAATCAGTTGTATCTACTTGGTCTTTTTAAAAAAGAGCCAAACTGTTGAGAGGAATAATTTGGATCAAAAGTAGAATGGAGCAGTAACGAGGCGTGAATGATCGATTATCGATATTTCCCCATTTGAAGATGTTGTTAAGAATCGATTATTAAGGTGTTCCTTGCGAACATCCTGTTTGTCGATCCTTTTCCATAGGTTTAAAAGACAGATAAATCGATAAATCGCAAAGCACGCCACGCTGCTGGTATAGGGATGGTTTTAAAATAATTCCACGAGAGGTTCTGTGGAATGGAAGATTCAAATTGAAATAGCCCAGAGGGTAGCCTTGAATACATAGACCGTCTTTCTTTTGACAATTTTTGCAGATTGCATGGACCGTATTATTAAACCGTGTTCAAGCTAGAGTTGCACTATGAAAATGCAGGCGTTGTATACATGCAAGGGCTGTTGAATAGTAGAGTCTACGGGACCACATTTAAAAAAATTTCAATTTTTTTTCTTTTTTTCAAAATTCTGTTTGAAGATATTTTATCGAAGTATTGCCTTGCATGCACTACTTTTCGGCAGATTTATTCAATTCACTTAAGCTTATCCACCACGTGCTTTCAACGAAGGGCAAAATCCGTTAGCGGCTACAAGACTGATTGGCTACATTTGGACCGCGTTTATAGCAGAAAGGAACCAAGCCACATTAGCTAAATTTAACCGGACAATCTAATTTTTTAAAAGAGAACGTTTGTGCGGATTCCTTTGAAAATTTTAAAGAACTCACGCGTCGTACCATGCAGAAAATTCATTGTATTTGCACAAAAATCTGCAAAACCGTTGTCATGTAAAAAATTGAATTGCCCGATTAAATTTGGCTATAGCTGATGTGACTTGGTATTCCTTTTTGCTTGAGGGGTCCATTTTACGTTCCCAGTATCAAGGTTCTCAGTACTTGAAGTCAGGGGTTACCTACAAGATTTCTTAACTGGCTCCATGATCCGAATATCAATCAAATTTTTAGAGATTATCAAAACGCACGATTAAGAAGTATATACCAGAATTTTAGTATACTAGCCATTAGATTTGCGGAGGAACTTAATAGCAAGATTGTCAAGCAGGCGTTGCCTGGCTTTTTTACCCGTGAGCTTAAAATTGGTGAACAGGAACGAGGAAAACGGATTGCACATCCTCATACCCAATGAGCAAACAGAAAAGATGCCACGAAAGAGTAAAAAATCCATTAAAAGGCGTTCAATGGCACCACGCGCTCGCGGTGAATTTAGGTGACACCCATTTCGTTTTTATTAACTTCTCGACTTGCGGAGACATCATCTGCCGCGACACGCTGCCGTCCCCGTCCATGATGGACCGGTGATCGATTCCCGATCGCTGAAATAAATGGATCGTCCACGGGCGAGAGAGAGAGAGAGAGGGAAGGGAGCGGATAGAGTAAGAATGACAAATAGGTGCTGGCTCCGAGGGATGAACAAAGGATTACCCGAGCCGCTCGAGCGAGAGACCTAGAAAACAAACACCACCTTTAATTGTAAGTAGGCACTCTAGCGTGAAGTTGTCTGTCCTCCGATAACTGCTTGACTCTTTTGATTCTTTAATAATCCTTTAAAGGGTGATCGCAAGGGAGGAGATCCGATTTTAAAAAAGCGGATCCGCCCTATTAAAGGGTTGCTCGCTCGTGTCCCTGTGCCGTGTCATGCCATCCGCGAGAGCATCGATTTTATTTCCGGTTTGTTTTGACTTTGAGGCGGTAACAGGTGACGTCAGTGATGGGAGATTGGTCCTTGTGTCACACCAGAGTAAAATTACTTGAAAGCTGTAACAAATAAAATTGCGAATATTCAATTTTTCCTTTTTATTTTGGGAAACACACGTTTTAAAGTGTTTATATTCCGCTACCGTTGAAGAGACTTTGGTTGCTATCCGCTTGTGGGTCATTGACACATATTATTCCATCGTTTTTGTTCAGTTAACATTTCGTTTTTTGGAACTGAAATGCGAAGAATTGAAATTGTTCATAATTAAACTGATTTACACGAATATATTGTGTTTGTACTAATTCTGTGGTAATTTTGCACCTTTTTTTGTCTATAAATATCCATCATATACCTTTAAAATATACTTTTAAAATTTTGCAAAAAGACAAAATATCACCACCTGTATTTTTACATACATTATACCTATAACTCTGGTGCAGTTTCACAGAAAGAGGGGGAAAATGAAGAACATCAGTTAGGCGACTTTAAGGTAGTTCGAAATGATAAATTTCAACCACCTTTACTCTCAGTGCAATAGCATGATTGAATTAACTTAGAGCGGATGTATTAATTCAAGATGTTTCCTTCTTTGATTGTTTTTCTTTCAACATCAAAGGCAAATTTCCTCTCAATTCTTTGGACTGCACTATTATAAAGCTACAATATGTTTCTAAGTTTTGTAAGTAACTTCTTTCACTATATGAAGAGATTTCATTGTTTTTCAAACATAATTTTTCTTAATTTTTTTTTTAAAAACAAAACTAATCAGAGAACAAAATTCCGACGTAGAAGGCAGATATATGAGTTGATTTTAGTAGTTAAAACTGAGGAATTTATCTTATTCATTACATTTGAAGTATCTTAAATCACTGATGAATAAATATGGAAGGAAAGAAATCATTGCATCATCAAGTCATTCGAATTGAATTGATCTACCAATTTATAGTAACAGTTTTATGTATGTTACTCCTTTGTAGATAACAAGGTGGAGAAATGGTGCTGGGTCCACGCATTTCGCACACCGCACATACAGTTTCGGGCCATTTTTTAGTGTTTTTTCTCCGCTGTAGATTGATTACTAAAATTGCAGACAAACTGATTGGCAAAAAATGAAGGGATCCTACTGGTGGAAGCGGCTGCTTGCAATGGAAAAAGGAGGTTAGTAATGAACTAACTAACGGCAACCCTTCAGTTGTATAGTCCATCTTTTTGCCCCTTATTAAAGCCTATAGTCACCACACTTTTCCACCGATAGGATCGCACCATTTTCCCTTCGTTTACATATTTATATACCAGTTTTAATAATCCTGCAGGTCCGGTCAGCCAAGGAACCGATGAAGGTCGGACGGACGAAGGGGAATTTTGCGTCCCTACTCGAAGGACACGCGCGGTGAAGATACGAGTGGATATTTTAAATCATTCAAAGCTCGCGAGAATCAGAGACCGGCTACATGATCCGGAAAGCAAATAAAAGGAATCAAGAAAGTTCACGGGAGCCGGGGTGAAAAATGAAACAGGAACCCCAGCGCCCCAGCCCCTGCCCGGATTTGGCCCGGAGTCAAACTTGGAGCCAGCTTCACGTTTGCATGAACATAAACATTTGCAGGTGTAATTCAAAGTCGGTCCCGACCCCACTTAGACACAATTCGATTAGTAATGAACGCACAACGCGGATCCACCACCGTGAAAGGGTTCGCAGCGTTGCCGATACCGCCATAATTACGCACACATTTTTTTGTACACTGGAAAAAAAACACATCGGATCTAGAGTCTAGACTCTTAAAAACATCGACAAGAGAAAATACTCTTGATTCAATCGGATTTTTGCTTAAATCAAGAACCAAGCCTCTTAATTTGAGCGGATTTCCTTTTGATTTAAGCAAAAATCTGATTGAATCAAGAGTATTTTTTCTTGTCGATGTTTTCAAGAGTCTGGACTCTAGATCCAATGTGTTTTTTTTCCAGTGTAGACAAAAAAGGGTGAAAAAAAGAACAAGAGGAAACCGGCGGTAATAAATTACGATCTCGATCGGCGTGTTAGAATTTTCTGCTCCTTTTTGATTTTTTGTACAGTAGAGCAAGGGACCTTATTGATTAAGATTTTTTCAGAAGATACCCTACATGTGAAAGTGAAGAAACTTTTAACTATTTTCCCTTTCAAACATTAAGTATTGCAGGCAGTTTAAAACGTCAGAAAATATTATTCCGGTTTCACCATCGCTGGTTGATCTGTTGGTGCGTGCATATGGTGTTCAGTCTTTTAGGCTGAGAAAAAAATTTATATTGAAAATTGAAATGGATATGTAAGTTGATTAAAACCCTAATTCAAAGAAAAAGAAAAAGATGACCAACTCGCCTTCAATTTTCAAAGGTAAGCAAAAAACCTCCTCCATGCTGCAAAGCTATCTTTTCGAGGCTTTGTGTTTTAAGTTGTTTTGACTCGCAAACAATTATGTCAAAATTTGACTACTTGATTTTGATGTTCGAGCCGTTTTCTGAGTTTTCTGAGTAATTATTATTCATTTGTAAAATACTAAAAAAATATGATACAATTACCTGACATACTATATGAAATTCAATATTCATAAAAAAAATAAATAAATAAAACATCTCTCAAAGGAAACAAAATTACCAAGCGTGTGAAAACCCTTGCAGCATACACGCATCCTCCATTGTAAAGCATGCAAATAGAACATGATTTTAGACAAAGTGTCGTATTGGATGGTTACTAAGGGAGGTTTTAGGAATCCTTCAGGAATCACGACAGCATAATAAAAAAGACGATTTTTGCCAACTTTTAGTAAAACCCAGCATAGTAGAGCTTTAGAAACTGATCCTTTGAAGAGATCATAATTATTTGCCACTGCAAAAAGTACAAGATACGAAAAAAAATGCAATCGTATTGACAACTTTAAGAACCTACCACCAGAACCATGACAAACCTACCCTAAAATTTACAAAACTCGCAATACATTTTATTTCGTATTTTGTACTTTGTGTAGTGGTAAATCATCACTACCCCTTGCAAGAACTAATTTTCAAAGTTATACTGCTGAATTAACTCACAGGTTAGCAAAAATTGCCATTTTTATGGTGCTATTACGAGGACTTCGGCTTCCTAAAACCTCCCTTAAAACAATCCCACCCCATAGGACCTCCTAAGGAAAGGAGCTACTTAGCGAACGAAAACTACAAACACTGGGGGAAAAAAAACACATTGGATCTAGAGTCCAGACTCTTAAAAACATCGACAAGAAAAAGTACTCTTGATTCAATCAGAATCTAGCTTAAATCAAGAACCAAGCCTCTTAATTTAAGCGGATTTCGTTTTGATTCAAGCAAAAATCCGATCGAATCGAGAGTATTTTTCCTTGTCAATGTTTTCAAGAGTCTGGACTCTAGATCCAATGTGTTTTTTTTTTTTTTTTTCAAGTGCGTATTTTGTACTTTGTGTAGTGGTAAATCATCACTACCCCTCGCAAGAACTAATTTCCAAAGTTTGACTGCTTAATTTAACTCACAGTTAGCAAAAATTGCCATTTTTATGGTGCTAGTACGAAGACTTCGGCCTCCTAAAACCTCCCTTAAAAACAATCCCACCCCATAGGACCTCCTAAGGAAAGGAGTTACTTAGCGAACGAAAACTACGAATACAACCGTAAACCTGGCAACAGCGCAGGGTGAAGGACTGCCACGGTGGGCCGCCACACCAGTCGAGCCGGGGCAATCAAATCGAAATTTCTTATTAGCAGCGTGGACACCGCATTGTTTGGATACGCAAATGAATGATGACACTCCTCGCAAGTGATGATCATCCAGATGCACCCTTCCATCGACGCCGCGCCCTCCGCTCCGCCGGGGCAGAAGGGCTCCGATTTTTATTTTTTATTTTTTTAAATAAGACAGACAACGAGCCCGAATCGCCACCAGCTGCACATGTGCCGGGTTTTTATCACTCCCCCTGATATGACCATTTTTCATGAAGCCTCCTCGATTTTCCTCCTGCCCGCCCCTCGCCCTCCGCCCATCGCCTACACCTTCCTCCGCGATTTCCGCTTCGTAATTGTTTGATTTATTAGCTCCTCATTAAAAAATCACGGCCCGCGCCCGTCGCCGCTCGGGCGTCTCGTCTTGATTCGATTAAACCGCTGTAATTTTTTTCCGCTTTTGGATTTTTGTGACAACCGAATTAGGAAGGTCCTTGTTCCGAAGGGTTTGTTACACCTCGGCGCAATTAACGGAACGTACAGCATACGGTTATGATGACAGAAAGAAGAACGGACCTAATTGTCTGTCATTTTGAAGTCCCGTTTCAAAATGGACAAATCATTAAAATTTAAAAAACCTCTTTCCATGATCTCAAAACCACTTGTCGGCCTAACCGGAGCTGGGCCGTTCTGCCGCAGTAGGGCTCTAAAAGTGGCAAAAATGCCCGAAAAATGTCTCAGCTCAAATGAAGCCGACAGTGTTTACCCGAATGAAGCTTTTCTTCTATGATCTCAAAACCACGTGTTTTAAAACAAACAGTGTAGTCAAGGGTATATATATCGGAAATACTTAACATCTCCAGCTGGATTGCCAAAAACCCTTTCTACTCGCGCGCGAAAGTTACAGCGTCAGGTGAGTATTTAAACGGAAGTATTCAGCGTCTCCAATGACATCCTTCTTTTTGTTACCATGCTCTTTATCAAACCCCAAAGTGTGTTTAAGGAATACTTCAAACTTTGGTCTCATATTAGACCGCTTGAGAAAGCTACACATAAGTAAATATCAAGATTTTCAGATCAGTTTAGTGATGAATGAAAAAAAAAACACTGAGAAGAAGCCCGAACTGTTACGTGAAAAGGTGAAGAAATGTTGCTGGATCCACACCATTTGCGGGGAAGGAAAACAAAGCCAAGAAGTGCCAAAAATTATAATTAGAGTCAAAATTAAATTTTTTTGAACTCTAATGCGAAGCTTCAATTTTGACTCTAATTATAATTTTTGGAACTTCTTGGCTTTGTTTTCCCCGCAAAATGGTGTGGATCCAGCAACATTTCTCCACCTTGTGCAGTGATTAATAGTTATGAAAGTTCAACACTTACAACACTTGCAATCTAATTTTTTCACTGTGTAATAATTACCAATCAAAAGTTGGAGTATTTTAAACAAATATTCTCAAGCAGTCGCGCATCTGTCACCAAGCATTTTGCTCAAACTTCTGAAATCGATCATCAGGCTCTCTGCTCTCATACACGAACTGTAAAGATCAGGCCCCTACGTCTCTAGAGGTTTCCTCATTTTTCACATTTCTTCCCTCGATAATCTTCCAATGACGAATTAACGAGCTAGATAGTTTTAACGACACCTCCGAATCCGGCGGTCGAAAGCTGTTCTGCCGTGCTAAGGAACAACGCCGTATGAACATTCGAGAGTTGCCAAATTTCCTTCGATAAAACATGTATTTTTGACGAAATTTATGCACATATTTCTTTGAAATTTCCAGATATTTTAGAGTAAATTGCGTACGAAATTGTCTGAAAATGTTGAAAAAAAATATTCAAAATTTCCCTGTAAATTCGGTTTTCATCGAATGTAACTTGGCAACGCCTGAAGGCTCATACGGCTTTCTTCTTTAGCACGGCAGTGTGTTCAACGCGGATGACGGACAACGCAACATTTGGGATAGATGGATGCTGCTCGCGCTGACCGATGACCGCGGTCACGGGTTATTGGCCACTTCGGTGGAATTACCATAGCCCTCCGCAAACCAAAAACCACGTAAATCCAGCTGTAAACTGCAGGAAGGTACGCTTTTTTTGCAAAGCACATGGAAGCTTCACTTGTCCATCGGCCCACCCCCTCCCCTCGTGGCCACCAGCATCGAGCCCCTTCCATGGGGGAAGCTTATTATCTGCTCCTCTGACGCTACCACCGTTTACCGATACAATGGCACCCCTCCTGCCCGGGTTTTGATGTCTCGTCCTTGGTGCGTGCTTGAATCAAGGGGTATTTCCGATGAATCAAATTTTTATGGCCTTCGCGAAGCATCGCGGCTCTACGTTATGGCGTTATCGAGTTATGATGCTCTGGCGCGGGTTAATTATTAGGTTATCCCCGGCTTTCGGTCCCTGATTCCTGGCTGGAACGCCGCCGAGGGTCTTGTTTGATGGACATCTGAGGCCGGCGTTCGAGGGAAAGGTTATTGAAAGTCGCCCGAGCAGAGATTGAACTTCGGTGAGTTTTTTCAATTTTATTTTGTCGCGGGGAGAAAATATTTTTGAGATACTGCTCTACCTGTCGAAGCATCGTTAGCGGGTGAGACACTGAGACAACGGTTATTATCGATCCACAGTTGATCGAGTCAATAAGAGAGGTCGGACAAAATTTGGAAACTTTAAGAGCTTATAACTCCGTTTATACAAAACTTTGAGGTTCTTAAAACGATTTTATTGGTTCCCTCGTGAAATTTTCTCTTAGAAGCACCCCTTAAAATTTAAAATGTGACAAAATAAACATCAAAATTTGTAGTTTTAGTCAACAATTTTATGTCGAATTTTCTCATGAACTCGATCCACTGTGTGGCCGCTCAACATGTTCTCGTGGAATACGACATTCAACCTATGTTAAATGAATTCCACATTGCAGATAGGACACTTTATTGCACAGAGGTTAATTTTTCCGGAAAAACATTTAATTGGTCAAAATTAAGCACGCTGATCGTTTCATTTTCTCTGGTATTCTAGTGTGTATCGATCTAACATTTTGTCCAAAAGCATTTCCTGCAATTTTCATTTGATTTGAAACATTAAACCTTTAAACGTCACGAAACAGTGCCTTTTCTGTACAATATACGATTTTTTTTAAGGTGTAAAAGCCGACATAAAGTAATGAATACAAGCTATGAAAAAAATGTTCCTTTTATTTTTGAATCATTATAAGTGCCGACGATGAATTTGTATCTTGAATCTACTTTTTTTAAAACAATTTTAAGAATTTTTTTGATTTAACATGGGTAGAAAGTTAAGATAATAAAAAATAAAAAACGGCTTCATGGTGAAGCTCGACTTGCTGCTGAAATTTCATTCGCTTGAGAGTCAGATTGTGCCTATTCTGAAGAGTAAGATTGATAAAAGGGTGAATTCAGAAATTTAAGCAACTACTTTTTCAAATTCGGTATTGTTATTTCCTAAAAGTTCACAGCATTGTTTTTCTTCCATTTAAATTGATGTTGCTCACGTAGCTATTGAAGCACCACTACAAATAAGCCAAACGGAGCGAACACAACATTGGCACAGGATGAAGAAAAGGATGCGCTTTGATGACGGCGCAGAGATACAACTATTCGTGCTTGATGGATGTCCGTGCTGCATCTGAAAAATTGAAGGCGCAATGGCGCGACGCGTGAACTCTCAATGCTTCACTCTACGCTGCCAATGAGGTTTTGTTCCGGTTCGGGAGAAAATTTAAAAGAACTATGCCAAAATATGTTTCTCCTCCTTATTCTTAACCATAAAAGTGGTATAATATTATGAAAAATATTTAAAAAAAATATGCATATTTCAAGCAATGGTTTACCACAGATCCGCGCCCAATGGAACTTGAAATAAGCATGCCGCTCCGTTAGTTTTGTGGGGCGTGAAATGTTTTTTGTCATGAAAACTTGATTACCTAATGAATTTCTTCTTTAAAACTTGAAGTGGTATAGGTTAGGGGAGCTTGATTGCAAAGTTTAATTTTCAAATTGATCAAATAACTCAAAAATAGCCTTAAATTGTTTTCCGAAGGAAATATTTCAGTAAATTAATGAAAAAACTTCTGATATCTTCACCATTCAGCAAACGCTCCTTTAAATAGAGGAAGAAGATTGAAGAAATGAAACTTCAAAATGTAGAAAAAAATCAAGCCTCCTGATCATCATCTTCCCATTAAGAAGAACTTTATTGCACGTCTTTGTTTGCAACATTTACAAAGCCCATCTTTCACAATCGGACGTATTTCTGCCGAACGGAACTTGCATAATGACGTGAGCCCTGTTATACATTCGTTCCTATGGGTCTCAGGGCTCATAGTTCCGTTTGGCAGAAGTAAGTCCAATTATAACAGGTCCCTATTTCAAAATGTGAATGAGCTTGTTTTATTATTTTTGGTTGCAAGAAAAAAAAAAAACTCACCGAATTCTTTTAAGGATTGATAAGGTGCTCGTGAGCAGGAAGAATAAAATTCAAAACAAGCTTCCGAAAACCATGAAGATGATCGTGTAGAAAACTGTAGAGAGGGTGTTGAAGTACGGCATAAAACAGGAGGACGTGTGTCACGTGGGAATAGAGCAAGTCCTGCGCATTCGGAGGCAGGTACGAGGCGACCAGGTCATAACCTCTTAATATTTGGCCCTCAACTTCGGATATTGAATATAACGTAATAAAATATGCAGCCAGAAAGAGCGCTATTATAGCTCCCAGGGTATGCATCTTTAGTGATGAAAAGTTTTTCCTGAGGCGACAAACAGAAGAATAATGGGATTTACACCTCATAAAACTACTCTATTTGCTTTCAATTCCTCCGTCATTTCCTTTTCCTTTTTCCTTTTGTCTCAACTTTTAAACTTTCCTCCGTTTCATACAAGCTTCCTGATTTTATTGGTTTTTCGTTTTACTTACTTGGAAGTTACGGCGCAAAACTCTTTCAGCGATATATTTTGAATTTACAAGCTCGCGTATTTAAATGTAGTGGCTCTTGGTGGTTTTCTCAGTCGGGAAGGAGTTTCGGCGAACAGCAGGTTTCCATTTTATTATGAACACACATTTACTCATATTTGCCACAACATTGAAGATAGAATCGCATGCCATAGCGTGATACGATACACTGAAAAAAAACACACATTGGATCTAGTGTCCAGACTCTTAAAAACATAGACGAGAAAAAATACTCTTGATTCAATCAGATTTAAGCTTAAATCAAGAACCAAGCCTCTTAATTTGAGCGGAAATCCTTTTGATTTAATTTTAAATCTAATTGAATCAAGAGTCCTTTTTCTTGTCAATGTTTTTAAGAGTCTGGACTCTAGATCCAATGTGTTTTTTTTTCCAGTGTACGGTACGATACGATTTCTCTGATATCGTCGTTTCTTTTTACCTGAGAGCACTCCAGCAGTGGAGAGTGGTGAAATTCAATTGTTTTTACATGAAAAAGGTTGTGCGGATTTTCGTGCAAATTTCAGTGAATTTTCTACATAGTACAAAAAAAATTCCTTCAAATTTTTCAAAGGAATCCACCTAAACGTTCTCTCGTAAAAAAATAGATTGCTTAGTTAAATTTGGCAATAGCTGACAAGGCTTGGTTCCTTTCTCTTAAACGCGGTCCAATTGACTGTCGATATATTTTCCCTCATAAGGCTGTACTATAAATTCGATTATTACAGTGTCCGTTGCGATCGCCCGAATAATCGGTCCTTCTCCACAGGTTCAAATGACAGATTAATCGATTCATCGCAAAACACGTCAGGCCACTGGAGCACTCACGAAATTTCAAGTCTCTTTTTCAATTTGTTCAAAAGTTAGAGGGGTGATACCTTAGTGCGAGACTTTTGGATAACAGCGAATAATTTGCTAAGATCAGATTTTGTATAAAAACAAATAATCCCTCAATTTTCGGCTTCGAAATCCGTTATTCATCGACCACCTCAAAAATTTTTCAAGAAAAAGATGACGCGAAGCTTTCGCGGGGACATGCACCCCGGCAAAACACCCACAGCAAATCACGTATCTCGGTTTGCGACGTCGCAGACTCCCTGTCATACTTTTCTATTAAACGGAAAACTACTCAACGGCAATTCTTTAAAACTGCCGTGATTTTTCTTCTATGTGCAAAACAAATTCTGCAAAAACTTCAAGGAATGATGTCAATTTGTTCTCCTCTAAAAAAATTATATAGTGGCGATTTTCAAACACCGCAAACGAGCTACGTGGTTGCAGACTTACGCCGCACAGTGGATCGAGTCAATAGGAAAGGTAGGACAAAATTTAGAAACTAGAAACGCTTATAACTCCGTTTATACAAACTTTGAGGTTCTAAAAGTGGCTCCATTGGTTTTTTCGTGGAATTTTCTTTTAAGTGCACCCCTTAAAATCTAAAATTTGACAAAATAAACATCAAAATTTTCAGTTCTAGTCCAAAATTTCATGTCCGACCTCTCTGATTGACTCGATCCACGGTGCGCCGTCGAAATACCCCACCGTCATAATCCAAATCTCGAGCCAGAGCATAAATCACGGATCCTTTGCATATGAATATGACACGTTTAGACAGCGCAAGCGAACAGGCCTCCACAGCGCATACTTTCATGGTGGTTATGGCGGTCCACCGACGAAAACAGAGGGGCGACAGGGTAGGAGCCAGCAGCGCACAGGTTGAAGGAGCAGGATCAGGATCAAGCGCACCACAATTCAGCCGAAAACCGCGTAAATCAAACAAGGAGACTATGCAGATGGGTGGTTTTGCGTAGTGGGAAGCTGAGCTTTCGGAGGACAGTTGGCAGCGGGGAACAAAGCGGTCACGCGTGAGCGAAGACGCGGATACGCGCAAGGGGACAGCGACGCGCAAGAGGCAGAAGACAAAGAGCACTTGACGAGGCAATAGGCCCGACCAACGAGCGGCGGTATTATTGTCTCCCAATTATTTGCAATATTGCGCACTGCACTTGCTCTGACCGCTGTTTACACGCAGCCGGGACCTGCCCGGCCCATACTCCAGAGTTCATCCATCCTCCCCGATAAAGGACTGAATTAAAGGTAATAGCGCCCTTTTCATCGGAGCTCCGGCTATCAAGTGTGTAAAAAACGCCCCGCGCGATATAGCTGTAAAAAAGCGCTTGCATATGTCATCCTAAACTGAGCCACCCAGCCCAGCCCGGGGGCCGCTCTTTGTTCGGGTGCCGATATTTTACGCAACGCTTCCTTCGAGTCCTGTGTGTGTCCGTTCTTTTATTTTTTAAATTTGTAAACAATTCCGCGGCGTTTATGCCGAATGGCGTTTTCGAGCGCCTCGGAAGGGTTGAACTGTTTCGTGAGAGTCGTTTAATGATATCGGTATTGGTACTCTGGAGCTAAATGGTACCTGACTTTTATTTTGGAAAAATCAACTTAGTGGCGTTCTGGAGGTCTCATGTAATGGTTCCGTGTATGTAAAAATTTTGGTAGCCCTATCTTACGCCGGTTCTGAGATACGGAGTTTCAAAAATTGTGATTTACATCGGAATCAATGGGATGCGCAGTTATCCCTTGATATCTCGAATTGACAAAAATGAAGTTAGATACCCTCAATCTCTAGGGCACTGCTATACTGTGTGAAGAAAAATATCTCACTTTCAACCAGCCTACAAAACTAAGTATAATGAAAAAAATTACGGAAACTGTTTAATTTTTTTGTAATTTGCCTCTACTTGTGCGTTCTTTCAAAATACAAATTCTGCATTTTCATTAATGCATCGTATCCATCTTTCAATTTTATGAAATCTGCAAAATTGTATGAGCCTCTTAAAAATTAAGAAGCAAGCATATTATAAAGATGGAGTGCGCACAATGGGCAGTTGGGCACGTTAAGTCCATGATTTTGTAGCAGACTGAAAGCTTAAGTTTAGAATCTTTAGCTTCAGCTAAAAATTTGCTGGCTCTAATGATAATTTGGATTCTATTCTAGCACTTAAAGTCTGGGGTTAAATAAAGCGGTCTAAAATGTACCCTCGTCAATCTTGATTATAAGAGGAAAAGAAAAAATTGAAGAAATTATAATAATGTTTCAATTATTTGTGTTTATTTCAATTCATTTTTCATTTGGGCTCTATATCCCAAATGATAATTTTTATGTGTTGAACGTGCAAATTGCTTGCAGGCCTTTTACCCCTCAGTTTTGAAAAAATCAGGGCCACTACTGAAAAACAAAAACAATACACACACACTTGAACAAAATTATCGACGGACATTCAAAAAGACCGGGCGTGGAGTGTTCCACCACGCGGATGCAAACGGCGGAATCGGTATTTAAGGCAGCGAACATGACGCTTCGTTGGTGGGCCGTAATTCATTCACGATTAATTGACTTGTCCATCCGAAAGCGTTCGGCCGGCGAGTAGCCCGGCCCGGAAGGAGGGGCCGATAGTTTAATCGGATATTATATGCTCTGCGAAAGCGTGAACATACAAGTCAAGCTCAATTGAGCGAACCGATGTCAATCGGACGGGGGGTTAATTTTGTAACCAACTCCGTAAAGTTAGGCAAATTGACGAACTGAAAATGCGGTGGCAAGTAGGTATTATTTTTAATTGCCCCCTCCACCCCCGTCCGCTCTCTCTCTCTCGCTCCCCCGCATGCCCCCCCCCCGCCCCCGATTCTCGGTGTTTCTAATCCTGAGTGACTCGCTTGACACCGCAAACACGTTGCGAGGTCTTCATTAGATTAACTCCTGCCCCTCTTTCTTCCCTTCCTGACTACTCGTCAAGTCATTGGAGCCAATGTACATATGAATGTATTTGCTCACCTATGCGCCACAATTCAATTGACCGACCGTGCCGTTGATCAAGCAGGACATGATCGCTCTCCCACTCTACATATAAGCCACCGTTTCATTTCTGCTTTGTATTAGCGTTATAAGCGGCTCTCCGTGCAGTGATGCAAGGATTTGACTTTAAATGACTGCAGAGTAGACTGAGCTGCATCATATATGGACGTATTTCTGCCAAACGGAAGTATGTGCGTTATGACGTGAGCCTTGTTATGCTTATATTCTTATGGGTCCCAGGGACCATGTCTTAATGCACATAGTTCCGTTTGGCAGAAATACGTCCATATGACCATAACGATTGCCAAAGGCAATACAAAGTATCTTCCTTGCGGTGTTTCAAAAGTTCCCCCTCCTATTTTATTTCTTCAAAGAAAGCATGCCCAATTTAAAGCTTGATAAATTCATACAGAATCTTTTGTCCAGGGAGAAAAAAAATCAAGGAAATGTTCAAATATTACGTTGAATAATTTTCCAAAGAAAAAATATATTATGACATGATATCTGCATCGTCGCAAACGGAGATATGAGGTTTCACACTGAAGCCATCGATGTGTCGTTCATGCATTGGACGGATAACGTTGCCTACTTTCCTTCCATTTTTAACTGCTTTACCTGTTACGTTCTAACATACGTTTCTAACAGAAAAGAAAAGAATATACCGCATTGAATCTTACTGCGAATTTCTAGTAGATTAAATGTATGATGGACTCAGAAAGTTTCAAGTCAGAATCTTTCCTTGAAGTCTGCGTCACACACAATTAAAAAAACTGGAACATTGTGCAGTTCTCTAAAACAACGAAAAAAAGTAACACGGGGTTGTTGGATGATGTGGGAATTTCCAAAAAATTGTGGTAGTGCCTCAATTAATTAGGTAACTAACCCAAATGTTGCGGCACTATTCCAAATTGAGTTGCGGCATTATCACAATTCATTGGAAATGTCCATATCAACCAAAATTTTAGGGGATGATCCCTGACACTTTTTTTCGATGAAAGGAACCACGAACCTAAGAGTAAAATTCCGATGTGTAGAAAATGACAGTAATCAAAAGAGAAATGATGAATGGGAAGCACTACACAGTCCACCCGACACATGGATCATAACCAAGTTGAGAAGTTAAAAACGCCGATAAAGACAAGAAAGGAGGCGTATGGATAGATCAAAAAGAAGACCCTCGACTCAGAATCTGCGACGACAGTAGCATCCAAAACGGGGCTCATGATCCGGATTCCATTAATCAGGTGGGAAAATCGGAGGACTCCTTTTCGCAACTCAACGGGAGCTGGATGGAGAATCGTTGTAAAGGAAGAAAGCCCGGGGTACTCGAGAAACAAAGAAACAAAAGAAAGGTGAAAGACTGACCAGGGAACAGGGGTGGAACGCGAGGAGTGAGAAATATAAACAGTGGTTTCATCCGAAATCAGCGCGGATGTCACTCCTCACTTTTGTTAGCGTTCACATCACAATCAATGACCAAGCACGGTTTTTGTTAGCCCCCGTTTGACACATCATTTTTCATCGGACATCCGTTGGGAAAAAAAGAAAAAAACGCTGGCACCTGAGACTCTTCTACGCAGTTCGGTTGCGAAAGTTTTCCCGATGTCGCAGTGATTATATTATCGTAAACCGTCATGATGGATTCGGAGAGCTTTGTGATCTTACTGGGCCCGAATTTTTATTGGTATATAGCTCCGCTCGGCCGCATATTGAATAGTTTTAACAGTGAAATAAACGGACGTAGCCAAACATGATCAGAGATTATGATTTGTTGAGGAGAGAGCGATGTTTCCGCACAAGTGAAGATAATAAAAACAAATTTAAAACATTTTAAAACCCTCACTTGCGACGATTTATTTATAATTGATCGCTAATCAATTTTTCGCAAGTGAGCGTTATACACACTTTTCAATTGTTTTTAGATTATGATTTACTGATAATACTTCCGATACATGGTAAGAAAAATTATACAAAATCTCGTGTTAATATTGATCGTAAAACACGAAGTAACATAAGATTGATTTTTTGGGGTTAGTTTTCTCTGTGTAAAATTGGCAAATCTTTGGGTTGAGGTGATCAAAGCTTTGTGTTGAAATCTGCGACATCGTTAAAAATTATTTGTCAGCCGCCAGAATCGAACATGGATCCCATGGATGGTGATCGAGTACGCTAACCACTTGCAAATCGTGACCTCTGAGTACACGGAAAAAAACAGGAGTATATAAGTTCGGCGAAACACTCTTTGTATGATCCGCGATGTTTGGTTAAAAAATAACAAATAAAAAAGGAGACTCAAATTTGTGCTTCTTCTTCTTCTTCTTCTGCCTTCTGACTAGGGCCGTGACCCTGTTTGTCTAGCCTCTAAAACAGTAATATGATGCCGATGAGAGAGATCACTTAATTCTCCGGGGATGAAAGGCAGCTCTGTGCCCATCTCTTGGGCGGTCGTCCGGGTTGCCTTTGGCTATGAGGTCGTCCTACCATACAAATCTTGGCAAGCCTTTCCCCCTCCATCCTCTCAACATGTTCCGACCACATTTTCCGGCGCATCTTGGTCCATTTGGCAATATCTTGAATTTGGCACTCTTCGCGAATTGACTCGTTGGTCTGCCTATCTCGGAGCGTAAAGCCTGCTATTTTCCTCAGGACTTTCATTTCTACGGTCCGCAACTGTTGTTTAGTGCGCTTCGTGTCCGCTCGGGTCTCCGCAGCGTAAGTCAGCACAGGTCTTACAACCGTTTTATAAACTCGAACTTTGCTCTCTTTAGCCATGTACTTATTCCTCCAAACCATTTCATTTAGGCATCCGGCTACTCTAGTTGCCTTGATTGTCTGACTCCGCACCTCGGTCCCTAAATCCTTCACACTCGTTATTAAAGCGCCCAAGTACTTAAACTGCATTACTTGTTCAACTACGGTACCGTCCACGACTAGCTTACATCGTATTGGATTTTTGCTGATGACCATACTTTTTGTTTTTTTAGCCGACACTTTCATGTTGAATACCTCTGCAGCCAGGTTGAAGGAATGGAGCATTCTTTGCAGATCATCCTCGGAGCTTGCTACTAAAACAGCATCGTCTGCATAACAGATTATATTAATATTCGAATTGCCTAGCCGATAGCCTCTCTTAAATCTAACTGCATCGATTAGCTTATTCATTAACAAATTGAATAGAAAAGAGCTGAGGGAGTCCCCTTGTCTTACTCCTCTGTTTACAATGACTACATCAGAGGTTCCCTCCCTGGTGACTATCCGTGTCTTGGTGTTCGAGTTCAAGTCGGCAACTATCTCGATGAGACACCTGGGAACATTCCGCTCGTTAAGTATCCTCAAGACATCTGTTCTCCGTACGCGGTCGAATGCCTTCTCCAAATCCACAAAACATAAAAATAAAGGCTTGTTGAACTCGATGGATTTCTCTGCCAATTGTCGTACCATGAATATGGCATCGTTGGTGCCTCTGTTTTTCCTAAACCCTTGCTGTTCCTCGGCCATATGCACAATCTGCTCCAAAATATCTTTGAGAACGGATGTAAATAGCTTGGAGCACGTGTTTAGGAGCGTAATACCGCGATAATTTTCAGGTACAAATTTGTCACCTTTCTTGAAGATGGGAATTGTGAAACTATCCTTCCAGTCTTCCGGCATTTTCTTTTCTTCCAAAATTTTTTGGAAAAAAATGTGCAAAATCTTGAATTTGCACATATTTTTTGCTAGAATGGCTGGTGATACCAGTGCTCCCATCTCCCGGAACTAGCTCCGAGTTTTGGAACTTTTGAGATTTTCCTAAAATTTTCCCGGAACTTTTGGAATTCCAGAAATGTTCCGGATCTTTTGCCGTTTTCCGGAACTTTCTCGAAACTTTTGAAAAAATCTAAAAGGAATCCGGGAACTTTTGACGGCCATGGATTTCAATGGGCCTGTTGCAAACTTTTGCTGGAGCAAAAATAAGAGTTGTTTCTTATAGATAATGCCTCAAAAATCACGATGAGCGCATCGGCAAAGTCTGAAATGCACTCATAACTTCACAGTCTGCGTAAGAAATTTGCGGTTTTTTGAGCTTTCCGCTTCAAAAACGATACTACGGCACAGGTGAACATTTTGTAAGAGGAGTTGTTCCATCGTCGGCAATAATCATCATGGCCGACGCCAATCCGCCAAAACACGTTTGATGGGACGAGATAACACCTGAACTCGATTAGACCAGATAACAATCGGTGTGTTAACGTTCATATTTTCCACGCCCGAATTGATTGACCTTGAACTCTCCTCGAATTACGCGCGGAACTGCGCGCAAGCGTCGGCTATGATGAATATCGCCGACGATGGAGCGACTCCTCTAACAAAATGTTCACCTATGCCGTAGTATCGTTTTTGAAGCGGGAAGCTTAAAAAAACGAAAATTTCTTACGCAGATTGTGAAGTTATGAGTGCATTTCAGACTTTGCCGATGCGCTCATCGTGATTTTTGAGGCATTATCTACAAGAAACAACTCTTATTTTTGCTCTAGCAAAAGTTTGCAACAGGCCCATTGGATCCAAAAAGTTTCGAATCTCGGAACTATTGACAGACATGGCATGGGAGCACTGGGTGATACGTTCCTAACCAGTGAAGAAAGAGTGAAAATGAATGTTAAAAACACTTCTTTGAAGATACGTGTCTTCGCGTTTTATCTTCGTTGCAATGCTGCCGAAAAACGAGCGAATAATGCCTATCGCGGGATGATTAAATGCTTGTTGTGTGAGGCGACCGAGATTTTTCGCCTTCATCTGGCCAGTTATACTACAAAACATCCTCCGTGCTCGAATAGTTGCTGCGCGCGCCTTTACATAACGTTTCATACTTCTGGATTCCAGCTCCAGCTATTAACTGCATGATTATCTTGTGTCAATTCTCAATTGGTAATCACATCAAAGCTCTCCTTGAAGATACTATATTTTGACTAGATTCTTGTGATTGCGTTTTAACTAAATATATGACTGTTCAAAAAGGATAATAAGAAAATTGAAAGTGCAACTATTTCTATGTACTAAGAATAAAACATGGATGCAGTGAAATTAAGACGTATACCAATGGTGCGCTGAACAATCGATGCTCACTGAAATAGATTACAGTAGTTTCATAGTAAATTAACAATGCTCGGACGAAAAAACTGAGTTCAGAATTATTTTATTTTAGACTCATTTCAGGATTTTTAATCTGCAGAAGGTTATAATTTCGCACAATGGTCAAATCAGAGTCTCACATTTTTTAATCGAATTTTTTTATTGAGTTTCCCTCTCTAACTAGTATCTTCTCATTCTGTATGATTCCGAAGACAATTTTTTGAGTAAAAAAATTGCACGGAAGCTTCGTACACAAATGAAACTCTTTTCATTGGACTAAATTAATTATGAAAAATGGATAAATTATTTAAAAAATGTCATTTGATTTCTCCACTCATGCGATCCTCTTTTTTTGGCTCCAGTTGGAGGGTTAATACTGATATAGAAACGGAAGAATAAAATAAAAAAGAAACCTAGAAACGGCGAGGCTACCGGGCTTTTGTCAATTCACGGACGCAAATCTCACGGAAAAGGAAAGTAAACTCTCAAACTTGGAAGCTTGAAAGCCTGCCTGGAGAATGATTAATACTACGTGTGCCATCAGTTCCTGTTGGAAGTGACGTTACACTCTCCAGAAACTGCAAGCGTAAGGAAACCACTCCGATCCTGTCCTGGTGGCAAAATGTCGTCAGCGAATCAACGGATATCGATATTCTCTCATTTGAAGCTATGACAAAGAATCGATTATCGAGGAACACCTTGATAGTCGAAACTATTTCATGGGTTTAAATGGGAGATCTATCGATTTATCGCGAAGTTCGTCGAGTTGCGGGGGGCGACATGGAAGAGGGAGCTGGCTGCTTTGCATAAGTATCGTTTGGTTTCCGAGGAAGATGTCCGAGGCGCAAAGTGGTTTAGTGCGAGCTCCTGTCGAGATTTCGGAACTCCCAGGGCTGCCAACTCAATTCCGGCGGCACCCGCACCGCAACCCTATCGATCATTCGACTCAACTTTGTCGCGCGGGCTCCAACCTCTTTCGCTTCCGCGTGCATATTTCCCTAGGACTTAAAGTATTTGCCTTTCGCCACCGCTGCGACCGCCCCCTGACCGCTTCTTCGTCGGATCCAGCCGAGCCACGTAGATAAATCTCCGCTCCTGAGTGGTTGCTTTATCCGGGGAACAAGGGTTTATGTGCCTGTCCGTTTTTCTCGGAGGTATGGAACTGGATTTGCAGCTCAGTCCCGTGTAACCCGAAATGAAAATCCACTTTAGATATTGATTCCAAGTGAGGACGGCTTTGATGACATGCAGATCTGCTATGATACCAAAGAGCCACTAACACACACACTGAATGTAACAGTCGGAATATCAAAATCAAGTTTATTTCAATATTCGACAAATAAATAAAAAACATCGAAATCTAAGAGTGCGAAACGTTATTTGAGGACGCAGCAACTATTCGCGCACGAAGGTGTTTTGTGGCATAACTGGCAAGATGAAAGCGAAAGTTTCTGACGCCTAACACAGCAGTTAAATATTTCGTGGTAGGCGCCAATCACTTACAGCATTGCAGCGTCAGTAAAACTACAAACACCCGTACCTTGATTTTATTCTAAAATGAAACGAAATAAAACTCACTCGCAAAGTTTGCATCTTAAGGAGGTCAAACGCAGCTCTGCACCAGTCCCATTTCAATGTTGTGACAAGTAAATTTCATCGAGTTCTACTTTGACATATCGACGGCGTAAGTTCGCCATCACATATCTCGTTTGCGGTGTCTGAAAATCTCCGCCTCTATGTTATTTTTTTAAAGGAGATCAAATTGATATCATTCTTGAAGTTTTTTCGCAGAATTTTCTTCGCACAGAGAGGAAAAATCACGGCAGTTTTAAAGAATTGCCGTTGAGTAGTTTTCCATTTAAAAAGTGAAACATGACGGGAAGTCTGCGACGTCGCAAACCGAGTTATGCGATTGCCGACTTACACAGTCGATATTTCATTTAAACTTGTGCAGTTTTTGCTCTAGATTTTAGAAAAGTAATGTATCTTAATTGCAGTGTTTACAAATTTAAACCCCTCTTTTCACTTATGCATAAATTCATGACTATCAGTCGGGTTTGCAGTGTATTTTCTGAAAAAGAATAACATGAATAGGTACCGAAAAATAACGGGTGTAATATGGCGTTTTTCCGAAGAGTGAAGGTGACACAAAATTTGAAGCATCATAAATCGAGGGAGGTTATTTGAGGGGCTTGGTAGACAAGGCGCAAGTGCAGTTTTTGCTATTTCAATAACTGCGTGTTTTAATTTACAAAATTACATGGAGCTTTATGGCGGAGAGAAAGTTCAAACTCACTTTTCGCTGATTTTAATGCAAGTAGTCAATTTAGCACAGAACTTATTTTCAGACTGGTTTTCGTTGAAATCGATGATATCTTAATTTTGTTTCAAAAACTGCACCCATGCGCATTGTCCTCCAAGTCCCCCATTTCATAGTTGCGCCATCAATTGTATGGATCAACACAAGATATGATGTGATTTTGCTGAAAAATGTTTGAGATTTTTCAAACTTCAATTGCTCTGAACCACCTCTTCTACTCGGCGAACTTGGTTTTCCCTGTCTAACTTTTAGTTCACTCCCTCGTCCATGTGTGTCTCAGAGAGAAAAGAGATTAATGCATTAATTGGACTGCATTTTGAAATTTGGAACCATAAATTCTAGCCCGGTTCATAAATAACGTATGTGCCATTAGTTTCCCTATGCACATAAGTGTTTTTTCCAGAAGAGCCAGAATTTATAGTTCCAAATTGCAAAATGCGGTCCAATTACTGCATTATAATCTTTTTTCTCTATTAAAATTTGACTCGCACTTGTCCACAGCATATCCCATCCAGCCTCAGTATTCTCGAGGAGCAACGACGGTTTCTTCTCGAAAGAAAACAGTATCCGACAAGTAAACAGGCAAAATTTTCACTCAGCTGCAACGACGAAGAAACGCTCAAGAAGATAAAGCTGATAGTACGGCAGACAGGATGGTAGCCGATTAACTCCACACCTTGAGCCCAACTCGAGTAGTGATAACGCCATCATCAAAGCGACTCGACAACGGTAAGTGGCGAAAAAAAGGTACCCAGACTCGTAGTACTGCGCCCTTAGCCAAGCGACGTATTTGGAAAACCATTATTCCAAGAATAAACATTTAATACGGGGGAAACACATTTTCGGGGGGAGGAGGGGGGGCGGAGGGGGGAAGACGGTCATGAGCAGGAGCGAGGACGGGCAGAAGCTGATACGAGCATAAAGGGACACCGCTAGGTTGAGCTGCGGTGCTGTATAACAATCGGGGCACACATATTGCGGTGCCGCTTACAGCACCCATGGGTGCCCTACTAGTCCTCCACCCCCTGGCTCCCCCCCGCCCCGCCCCGTCACTGCCCCCCTCGCGGTGCGACCCCCGTGCGAAAGGAAGACAGGGCTGACACTTGGACTCCCTCCTCGAGTGGCCCGGCATGCGCGCTGGTCGCCGAAATGGACCGATCATTCACCGCCACGATTAATGTGCCGTTTGCCGTTGCACCGCCGATCGGTTTTATTATGATTGTTTCGTTGGCGCGGCGCGTAATCAAAATTCCGGGGATCAATCATCCTGGTTTTGCTTCTTGCGCAAACGCACTGCGAAATGCATTCAGGGGGACTTGGAGTGAAACATGTGGTGTGTGTGATGACACATGTGTTTCGACTAGAAGTCATGCAATTTATGAAAATTTCAAACCCAACTTGATAAGAGACTTTGATAAGTTAAAATTTTCTTCAATCATCCTTGTTTCGGCTCTTGCGCAAACGCACTGGAAATGCATTCAGGGGGACTTGGAGTGAAACATGTGGTGTGTTTGATGAGTGCATGTGTTTTGACTCACAAGTCATGCAACTTGTGATAATATCAAAACCAGGCCGATATCCATAGAGACTTAAATAATTTAAACTTTCTTCAAGTATTCTTGCTTCGGTTATAACACAAACTCACTGCGAAATGCATTTGGGGGGGACTTGGAGCAGTGAAACATGTGGTGTGCTTGATGAGTGCATGTGCTTTAACTTAAAAGTCATGCAACTTATGAAAATTTCAAACCCAACTCGATATCTATAGAGATTTTGATAAGTTAAACTTTCTTCAATCATCCTTGTTTCGGTTTTTGCGCCAACTTACTGCGAACTGCATTTAGGGAGACTTAGAGAGAAACATGTGGTGTGTTTGATGATTCTATGTGTTTTGACTTAAAAATCATGCAACTTATGAAAATTTCAAGCCTAGCCCGATATCTCTGGAGGCTTTGAAAAGTTAAACTTTCTCTCCGACAGACTGTTTTTTGAAATTTTTTGTTTGTTCACCGGTCAAGACAAGATTAAGGAGAACAGAGTTATGAGATCGGTTGATGCTCTGAGATACGCGTCTTGTCGTGCTAATGATGGGAGTAATCAACGAGAGCCTAAAGGCAGCCTTTCAAATCCCATACTCAAATCCACCCCTTATCGGCACGACAAGATGCACGACTCATATCACCGACCAATCACATGACTACATTTACATTATCCTTAATCTTGTCTTAACTGGTCGACAAACACAAAATTTTAACAATCAGGCTGCTACCGGTAGTGCTATATGGCTAAATCTAAAATATTAAGAAGGAGTTTAGGGCTTAGAAATTGAGTCTGCAAATATCACAAGAGATAGTTGAAAATCTCCTGGAATTCTGTTGCCCAAAATTCAGAGAAAACCATTATGACAGTGTGAGTGTATGATAGTTTTCACTGAAGCATCTTCTGAAAAATGGATGACATAATTATGCTGAAAAAGTATTATGTTCAAATTAATTTCATAAAAAGAACTATTTTCTTACGTTTTGCGAGCTGCTTTCAGTTGGATAGTTGATTTTATATATGTACATTCGTGTACATAGTTTCTTTTAGCATCAGTAAGTATAAACAAAGAGTTTGAATTAACTGCCACCATCGGACTAGACACTCTTATCACTCCTTCTCTACCAATAGATTATCAAATTCTAGGATAAAATGCACTTTCTTCGACCTTCTTATGATCGATTTTTACTAATGTCAAGAGATTTAGTATCATGTCTGACACACATTCCAATTTTCATGGTGCATGTCTTTTTTGCGTTTAAAATTCACGATATTTGATTAATGCACTTTTATTGTTCTATCGATTTTACTTGAACATTGGCAATGATGACTTTTACAAAAACTTTAAAAACCTTTTCTCCTAATATTCATGGGCGTAGCTAGGGGGTTCTTGGGGGGGGGGGGGCTGCCCCCCCAGAAAAACGGCATCCTCCATTCCTCACCCCCCCGCTCTCTTCACCACGAGAGGTGGTCCTATGCCCCCCCCCCCCCCCCACAGAAATTTCCTATAGCTACGCCCCTGCTAATATTGAGAATGAACCTCCGCTTTTTGTATTGACGAGCGTGAGAAAATTCAATGCAGCAAAACTTCATTTGATTAGTTGTTCTGAAAGAATACTCTCTATCTTCAACTTTCTCCACTCATGAGCTAGATAGTGCAAGTAGCTTCTAAGTATAAAATTGAGAAGAATTTTGAGGAGGATCATCAAGAGCAATGCTTCCCCAGTCTGTAATGCCCGTAATAATTTGATAAAAACACATATTTGGATGTTAAGTGGCGTGTAAAGATGGTAAGTCATGAGCATACTGTCAACTAATTTTGTATTTATGAGGATAAATGAGTGATCAAATCGTCTCTTCCAAAATGAACTTCATTACACGTAATGAGAGGGGTAAAAATATTAGAACATCGATCTGCGACAAGATTGTCATTACCTACTGCAAAAATAAGAGCAAACATGTTAGAGATGAAAGTTAGAACGCAAAAAGACAGCATTATGCAAAAGAACGAGGAAGAAAAGGGAACGGGAGCATATAGCAGTGAAGGATTTTCGCTTGCTCTTTACTGAGCGTATAGGTGTCTCGTGAGTACAGTGCAAGCATAAACGTTGCAGTTTTCGAATAATTGAAAAACTGGAGCTTTTGTCGGAGCGTCAAACAAGAAAGAGAGCGAGAGAGAAAAAAAAAAATGTATGCATTTTCAAGAGTAACAAAGACTCCGATGCTCAGCAATGCTCGGGGAGTAGAAAAAAATGACGTGTAAAAGAATCTAGGCAACATTTTCAACATTAGTTTGCAGTTATTCCGTCCCCGTTTTATTTATTTATTTGTTTATTTATTTCCTCTCGCAATTCCCCTCCCCCTTTGTTTCCTCAGGTTTGAGCTCGGGCTTGCGAGACACCTGGATCTGGATCGTGTGTGGTGGAAATATGAATGAGGAGCGTCTCTTTCGTCTCGGCTCCAACTCAGATTCCTGAGTCCCCGATGAGACACAGGCGCGGGATGCTGAGGCGACAACACTCGTGTACTGCCGGTTGCCTATTCCCCAGGCGCCGGCGTCGTCATCCTCGCCAGTCTTTGTCTCTCTGACGAACTCGGGAAAAGTGACAGTTGGATGTGCACCTCGATCTGTGCAACGTCTACCCAGGAGCCGGAAATTTCAAAAATTGAAATGGCAGCCGGCGCAAATTATGAAGGCATACGACTGCTTTTCAAAGTGTGTACTTTATTTACAACCCCTTCACTCCGCGAAATGGCACAACCCATTCCGCATTCTATTGACCTAGAAGTCGGATAATCTCCCTTGGCTATACCTTCGGGGAACGTTGTGTTTAATTCAAACGAGTGTACTTCATGAAAGATCGGGTTTTATGACGATTGAAAAATGCAACAATATCAACGGGAACTTTTATGGGTGACTGACCTCTGAAAACATACATTTGAAGAATCTCGAATTTTCACGAGAGCGGAATTAAAATTGCGAGGAGTCTTTCCCTAGGCAGTGTTGCTTGTTTATTTGTTAATGCGTCTTCACAGCAGCGTAGTTTTTTTTCTCACTAATTTGGAATTCGACTAGAATGAGTAATCATAGATACAATTCATGTATTTTCGACATTTGACCGTCCAGAATGATAATTAATACTTAGGAACACCTATTCTATTTTACTTTTTCACTTTTATTCATCTTTATTACGGCTTGGATTTCAATTCCATTGTTCAATATTCAAAGGCGATATTCAAATTTTTGCATGCCAAAGCATAACCAACCAAAGTACCAAATCTGGTAAAATCAATCGGCATAAATGAATAGATAGGATCAGTTTTGTCTCAGGGAAAGATGTTCTCACAGAAAATTGTACTTGTCAATGTGATTTCTCCCAGCGAGTAAACAAATATCGATGTATCGACAAATTTTGCTAAAAACAAGCTTTGCATTTCACTCTTCGAAAACAGTGTAGCCTCTGAAACAGAGTAGAATCATACCTCAGCAGTTTATTGGTGAACAATCTCTACCGAAAACCCTAAATTATAGCCAATGAGACAAAACGCAAAATATCGCACTTAATTAGGCAAATCGAACTGGATTTTCCGCGTTAAGTCTCATTTAGCTTTTTATATAGGGTTTGAGATATTCCACCAATAGTCTGTTGAAGTATGCTTCGTCTACACTATTTCAGCTCTTTTTTTTACGAGGAATGAAAAGCAAAACTCGTAAATTACCAAAATTTGTTCCATTTATGGATCACATTTTGCAATATAAGGAACCACTATCGCTGGCTCTCCCATGAAACCACATATCTGCATGGGGAAACTAATAGCATGTATGCTGTTTCTAAAAAGGCCCAGAAATAGTGGTTCCTTATTGCAAAATGTAGTCCATATTGATGTTTGTTTACTTCCTGGGAGAGTTCACCGTAAATCGAATATGAGTAAGAAACTTAATTGAAGTCATTATTATTCCAATTACACTCATTTGGATCCCGATATAATTTCAGCCGGCATCGAAGCATGGTAAAACCCCCTCAAAAAGTTGCTTCATATGATCATGCATGATCCCTCCGCAGGCTGTACCAGTTGTTCTCGCAGAGACCCGAAAAGTTGAGGGAGCATTAAAAAGACATTGGAAATAAGTGCGCTCTAAAATTAAAGTTGGCGGGAATCGGGGAGGCTCAAAGTTGGAGAGTCGTAATGGCAAGAGTCAAACGGTTCGTATACATTAACAGAGCGCGGAGAGGGAGGCGTTCTGCTATGCCGAGGAAAAACGCCGTATGAGCCTTCAGATGTTGCCATATTTCCCCCAATAATGATTAAATTTACCCGGAAAACTGTGAATATTTTTTTCCAGATTTTTCAGGAAATTTTGTTCGCGATTTACTTTAAAATATCTGAAAAGTTTAAGGAAAACCGTGCGAAAGGTTGCTCACAAATACATGTTTTATTCGAGGAAATTTGGCAACCTCCGAATGTTCGTACGGCGTTTTTCCTTAGCACGGAAGCGTTGCGTTGTGAGTGAGCAGCGCGTAAATTACCTGAAAAAGAAATACAAATTATCTGTACCCGAGATAAACTGCTCCAACTTACACAAGTTGCCCTTACTAGGGCTCCACGGGTGGCAGACGAAGAAAAAAGCAACCGGTAAAGTTGCAGAGGGAAAACACGATGAGCTCCAATGGAACGGGAAGGGGAGGGGTGAGGGACGGGGGAGGGAGAGGAGGGGAAGGAAAAGACCAAACCAGGAGCAAAAATGTATAAATTCTCTCAACATGACACGTGAAACTTAATTTAGTGAGAGGTATTTAGAGGTGCTTCTTCAAATTGCCTGACTGTTTCAGAAACTGGAAACAAATTGAGTATTATGCGATGAAAGCATTTTAGCCTTTTAATTGCAGTGAAAATGTAATAAATGTGATCGTCTCTGGAAGAGGGAACCTCTTAAGTTGCCTATTTAGGACCTATCAAAGGACCCACTACACGCACATAGTTCTGCTGAAAAATTTACCTCCGTTCATTTGATACATTGAAATGATTTTTGTCAAACCCGATCGAAAAATTGGAATCCGAGGTTTCAAATGTTTGCAAGATCTCGTGTAATATCTATTTTTTCGTTTATTTGTTTGTCCATTTGTGTGAAGTTTTCCCAAAAACTATCGCTGGAAATTACTGGAAATAATTGTCGTGCTCTAGCATGATGATTCTTTTTGTCGCCAAGATATTTTTCATCGAATCCAAGAATGACGTGCTTAACTTAAGCTACTTATTTATTGACACTTATTTTATTGTTCCTAAAAAAATTTAGCTTAAATCAATAACTAAATGTTGAAATTTCAAGACACATCATGACTAAGCTGAGTACTTTTTAGTCAGCGAGGACTCAGGGGGGCCAACCCCCCAAATTCATTAAATGTAAGGTTTTTTTTTCATAAATAAGTGCGTGGCATTTTTGTTATCCGTGAAATTGTATTTCCATTAATTTTCTGGAAAAGAGTTGCTCAAAAACGCGTCGACATCTTAATATCCAAAATAATTTTACGGAGAAGCCCTCTGAACCTGCTGTAGTCCCTCCAGACTCCACTTGGTGAAGTGTCTTCCAGGGCGCTCAGACCCCCATCAATAAGGTGTCTTCACACAAGCCCAAGTCCCATACACAAGCCCGTTCTGCTGAGTCGTTACATAAAAAAAGTACAAACATTTTTTCCCTCTTTCGTGTGCCACAATCGATACCATGACACTAATGGTCTCAAAAATAAAGTTATCACAGTTAGATACGCCAAGAACTTAAACTAGAAAATATCTATCTTAAAAATTTCGAGCACTCGAGAAAGAAAGAGACTGTCGCATGGATTTGTTTTTGACACTTGGAAAATTGAGAATTTGAATGTACTCATTGTCAGTGCACAGTTACAGCACAGTACACTGCACAGATAGTGTAAATATAAAAACTCCATTTTTATTTTTAAAACACCATTGTAATATTTTTAAATTCGTAATGACTGTACATTTTTTAACAGCTATTTTATCTCTGAAATGTATAAAGTAATTTCATACGTTCGTTTAATTTCTGTTACTTCTTTTTTTAATATTCTCATTCAATATTTTCCCTCATTTTTCCTATTCTAAAAATAGTGAACATTTTTTTTTATTAAAAAACGCCTTTTTTGGGGACTTTGCTCTCGATCAGGCGCTTAAAACCATTCAGTTTAATCATCAAAGTGTCCAATCAGCAAAATCACAGGTTCAGTGCGACGCGGTGTACAAAGGCACAGACTCGGAAAACCATATCTCACGCCGGAGCCACCCTTAATCGTAAAATGAGGATACATAATATCGGCAAAGCATTGATTAGACGGCCGCGCCTATTTATTACCATTTTCGGGGTAAGTGCCCGTTAAAAATATGTTAATACGCGGCGGAAGGCGTCATTTTTAGGGATTTATTTGCCCGGCGGGTTGCATACCTACACCTGACACCGCGCTGGACTCGCTGGCTCATTGTCCGCGTCCCTGGTGACAGTTTAATTTGTCAGTCAGTATAAAACACAACCTCGCTCATCCTTTATAAATTATGCGAATTTCAATAGAGTCTCACCCACCGCGCAGCCTATTAACGATGAATTGTTGGTGTTTTTGGAGCGAAAAACACCATTTAAGTATAGACTTGACCCGGCTCCCGCTGCTGTGCGATTAAATTATTGTTATTATCTAGGATTTGTTCGCATTTTCGATTGCACGTTAAATTGCTCTCGATTTAAACTGGAAAGGACCGGGTTTAGAGTAAACGCTACGCTGATGGGACTGAAATAGCAGGATGAGTTTGAGCTGGATTACATTTTGCAATGCGGAACTACTATTTCTAACCATAAAAGCCTCATCTGCATCATAAGGAAACTATAATGGACACATATGCTGTTTCTACAATGAGCAAAAAAAGTGGTTCGGTTTTACAAAATGATATCCAACAGTAATGGGTGGTCTAACACTTTATAGTCACTGTGCCTCCCGAATCAACGTTTACTTCAAGTTTGCCTAAATGTATTACATTTTGCAAAAGTGACGGCTACGAAAAAAAAAGGTCGTAAGTCTTCTAAAAATTCGAAATTGGGTAATTGATATCCGAGCGAAAAATGCACGCTCTACGAAAATTTTGGTGCAAAAACGCCGAAATGTGTATAGATCAAATGAAAGTTGTGGCGGTTTGACATTTGCATTTCGACGATTCGTATTCAAAAAACGTAATTCAAAGGAAAATGCTGTTTGAAATTCGAGCCCACTCTGTTAAAAGGAAAAATCGTCATATTAGAATTGTATTTTACGCCCACGCAAAAAATGAACTGAGTCCCTTGCAATTTCTTCCTTACGACACTACAGCAAATTTTATGTTGAAACTTTACGGTCCAATTTTTCATCTCAACTCGATGAAAATATCTATAGCGAAAAATTGGCCTCCATGGACCGAGGCTCCTTCTCTTATGGACGATCAAACATAAAGATTGGTCTTCAGAGTATTTTGCATTTTTAGAGTGACAAAATGGATACAGGAACTTTGACGGAACATTTAAGAATTGATAAAAAAAATTAACGAAAGTCTTCTTTGAAATTTCGGAAAATTCTAAAATCACTAAAATGCAAAGAATATCTCGAACCGCACACCATTACCACACTCTTTTACAATTCTTCATTTTATTCAACTTTTGGACAAATAAAAACATACGAAAGTTTAAATCATCATATTAGGACATTATTAACAATTTGTGTTAAATGGAATTGATTTGAATATTCATATTTTCCGTTTGCGAGCCTAGAGTTTAGGTCGTTAATTTACTGTTCATTGCCATTTATAGGTTTCAAATATTGGTTATGCTTTTCCTTCAATTTTAGGAGCTTTCATCGGAAACGCATTACAAAACATAGAGCTACTCTGTTTCCCCATATTTTTTTCAATCGACTTTGTTCCGTAAAATACAAATGCGAGCACGCTAACTTAAGGATTGCATTTGAAAGAATTATTTAGTTCAATCATGCAACGCAGGAAAAGAAAATTTTGAAAGATTTAGTTTCAATATGAGTATGAATATCTCAGTGATAAAATTCAATTACATGGGAACAGCTAGTTACTGAAAACTTAGTGTTACGTTTGAAAATTATTTCTTTAAAAAAATTTACCCACCGCTATCGATTTTTTATTGCAATAAAATATCAGAGAATATTATGCTTACTTTGATTGATCTACCGATAAATCTTCATATTTTCAAAGGAAACTGTTTTATAGGCGGGGCAAAAGAGAGTAGGCTGAAAGAGTAAACAGTTAAGATTTCACGTATTTATTTTAACCTGATGCTGTCACCTCTGAAAGAGTGAAAATAATATCGAATTCAAGAATATTTCTCTTGCTCAATGAATATTATTCTTGCTCAATGAATATTATTCGCTCATGTCTCTGGCTCTACAATTCTGCAGGAAATTTGGTTAAACTTACCTCGGAAAATTTTAGGATATGTGATCCAGAGAATTTCACGCCACGAATTGTAAACTAAAATTAAAAATTTACAGTTTAATGGTTGCGTGTGCACTCAGATAACTAAATGCGTTAAAAATTGAAAAATATTTTTATGAAGTGTTCACTCGATCATGAAATATTAGGGGTAATCTTTGGATAAAGTTTGATTGAACTTTAAATTTTCATGAATTGTCAGTGGAATGTAGATTTTGTACGGTCGATGCCTGGCACGGTAATAATATTTGTAAAGTACGTCTGTGCTTACGACTTGGAAAAAATCCTTGTACGAGGCTGCGATTCACATGGTAAAGGCTGGTTACTTTTGGATTACAGAACATTTGGAACTCTACAAAAATAATAGTAAGAGGGGGTTTTCAACAATTTTTCAATCTATGTTTTAATAAAAAAAATTAATGAAAAAAGAGAAGAAAGAAACTATCAATCTCACTATCACTCTCATGGTAACAATCCGAAAATGCGCATGCGAGGAAGTGCATATCAACAGAGAGAGTATAATTGAATATTATAAATCCGCGGGGAAAAAAGATTTTACCTTTTCAAGCAAAATTTTAGCGAAGTATTTTTGTCCTGCGTCTGGAGAACTAACGAGAGAAATTAAAATTATTAAGTTGTTCCGGGATTTTCGATCAATCAATTTTAAGAAATAGAAATGCAAAATAAGAGAGATTGCACTGTTTTTAATTATGTATGTATAATATTATAATATGTAAATCTTTCAAAATCCGATGAAGATAAAAGAACAAACAAACATTATTTTCTGAGGTTTTTTACGTGGGGACTGGAATGTTGTTTATTTGGATTATTTAAGCTAAACGGCTATAATCAGTTTCTTTTTATCCTGTATGTGAAAACGGAAAAAAATGAGGAACGGAACTTCTTAATGAGAATCGACCACTTGGATTATTGTCTGATGCAGTAATGTGACAGTTAAATTCCCAGCAAAAACTTTTTTGAAGAGATTATGTCAGCGCAAAGTGAAGATATTACGCAAAGGAAATTAAACTGTAGGTGCGAAGTCGCGTGTATTAGAATATGTGCATTTCTGTCAGAGTTCTTCCTATTGTACATAAAAGAGAGGCAACTTGATTTTAGCATAATTGCCCGAGTAAACTGTGAAAAAAAAAAATTAAGTTACGACAGTAAGTTAATGACAGTTTTTTTATCACAGAATCCCTAAAAAATGCAGTTAAAAATTTATTTAGATATGCTACCAGGCGCTTATTTTTCGTTGAAATCAGCATGAGTTGATTTATATAGTGTCTAAGTGTTTTTGTAGTGATATGAACAATTATTTTTGCCATTTGTAAATGCCATTTTTGCAAATTACCGAGAATTGTGCTACAAAATTTTAATCATATCTCCCCAAATCTCCTACACTCCAAACCCTTTTATATTTAACCATATGTATTGTTTTTCAGCTATGAGCTATCGTTAGGTAATAAAAACGCGTCGATGTAATAATTAAATCGAATTTTTTCCCAACGAGACGAACGAGTTAAATACGGACGAAATCCTGGCGGCCTACCCGCGTTCATCCCAGCTGGCCGAACGCTCCGCAGTGACGGCCGAGAGGGACGCTGAGGCGAACTCGCGAAACCCGCGCTCGCGATTGGCCAACGGCGCCCGGCAGCGGCGCACCCCATTGGCCGGCGCCGACGTCGGGGCGGTGGCGTCGGAGAGGCGTTCTCTTGGCGCCTCCCCGTGGGGCGAACTCCCGGAGACTCGACGCTCGGCTATCAGTCGTCCCCCCGGTGACTTGCCGTGATCACTCTTGAGACGCACCTTTATTATACACCATGGAGTTTTCACACCCAGCTTCCCGATCCTATCCGAAATCGCGCGGGTATTTTATTGCCGAATGAGCGACCCCGATCTCTTCGTCTCTCTTTTTCGGAACCGCGACTTTGTCGCGCCGTAGTTTCCGCTTTCCGTATCCGCGATTTCCGGTCTCGGAAAAATCTCACGCGATTCCGTCACGCGGTCGGTTCCGACAAACTTAGCGCGAGATACTTCATTCAACTCAGAAAAAAAAAAACAAAAAAAAACTTACATATAATCATTAAAATTGTGCGTGGTCATACTCAATGACAACTTTTCGTTCTTTCAAGAATTCGCCTACATGTGTTTCACCATCCCTATTGAGGCTGAACTTGTGAAATTTGTGTTCTAAGCGACCAGTGTTTTATAAAGTTATTTTAAAATCGAGTATATATAAACAAATTACATTCAGTGCATCATCATATTTCACGAATCGGAAGACATGGATTATGGCATCAGCTTTGAGTGAAAGCCTCGAGTGAAAGCTCAGACACATCAACAACAAACGACTACTAACGGCATCTGCAATCAAGGCGGCGAACTACCTGAGACTCGAAAAGGTAAACAGACACGCAGCGCTGTATTATCTTTCATCGCTCGTGAACTTTGGAGAGATGATTGATAGGTTAAGAAAGTGAAGCCGCAGCTTGCCGGAGACTTTTATCCGATCTTTTGAATATTCTTGCGATTGATGGAAATTTTTGCCTCTTGAAATAATTCAGTCATCCTACAACCTCAGCTACAGTTACACCTGGTTGAGCAGGTTTATGATCTCGATACATTCT
The DNA here is from genome assembly GCF_918797505.1 of Bemisia tabaci. Lineage (NCBI taxonomy): Eukaryota > Metazoa > Arthropoda > Insecta > Hemiptera > Aleyrodidae > Bemisia > Bemisia tabaci. The sequence continues at coordinate 19,536,107 of NC_092798.1, forward strand.
TACCCACGGCTGAAATCTGTTTATTCTATCGGACTTGCTGCTGAAATTAGCTCAAAACGGTCAATACCGGTGATCTTAAACGTTATCAGCAACTGAGCACTACATCAACATTAGCTTTATGTGTTTAACCTAGGAACTATGAACAAACACAATTCACACCTAAAAATTTCATACGTCGAAGGAGTCAGACCTAACACAACCAGCACAACTTTGTAACGTACACAGTGTCAGGTAATCTCACATTTTCAACTCTCTCTCGCACGAGAAAGTGAATCAGTGCAATATTTGATCAGTGTGTGCCCCTTATTGAAAAAAATACATTCACCACGTCCAGTGTCATACGGAAAATTACCCCATCATCAGACTTAACTCGTACGCTGACAATTTTTTTTAAAAGAAACAAGTGAAAAATACTGAGTTTTGTGCAATAATTCTCTTGTAAGTAACAAATTCGCCATTTTAAATCGGGACATTTGACATTCGTGAATTTTCGGAACGTTGTGCGTACTCATAGTGTACTACAGCGTGCTTACGTACTCAACCACGTAACGTACATTCGTAACGGAGACAGTTGTGTATCAGACGATCGTGCTTATGCTTGATGAGAACCTGACGAATCGGTTCCGATAGTGCGGGTTTTAGGTTAAGTGGGACTCGCGGGCGCGGGTGGTCGGTTGGTCAAGGTGTGCGGTTCGGGCGGCGCGGTGACGAAGCTCGAGGCGGAGGAGCCCTCGGGGTCGGGGGAGGCCCGGATCACGACGACGCTGGGCACGGACGGGCGATACTGGGGCGCGGGAGTGGGCGCGGGTGACGTGGAGTGCGGCTACTCGTCTCCGTGGCCGCCGCTCGCCCTGCCGGAGCTGGACCCGGTCACGGCGGCCGCCTGGGGGCGGAAGCTCTACCCGGGCGCCGCCCGCAACGGGGGCCTCATGTTCGGGCTCCACCACCACCAGGACGCCTCCACGGCCGGCCTCCACCACCACCACCACCACCACCACCAGCCGAGGGGCCCCGTCACCGGGCTCAAGGAGGAGCCCCTCTCCACCTCCCAGCTCGCCGCCGCCAGGTCATGGATGCAGCCTTCCGTCGTCGATCAGTCAAGGTAAGACATCCACTAATCTTCATCATTATTATATCGACGGATTTAACCAGAGTTAGTTGAGAGTCCTTGCCTCCATGGCGACCGGAAGGCCGGGAGGCCGCTCTCCGCTAATGGCGGACGGGCGGTTCGACCCTCGAGCGCCCAAGTGGCCTAAGTCGAAAAAAAAGAAAAATAAATGTGAAGAAAAATGCGAGGAAACCTAACTGGGCGGGCTTGTGGGACCTGACCGAAGCTGACCTAAGCGAGACTAACCTAACCTCGAGTTAGGCTGCTGAAGAAGGTGTTGGAGTGGGTCCTCCAGGTAGGCGACGGAGGTCCAGCCAAACGGTGGGTAGAGGGCATCAGTGAAGAGATGAGGAGACGCCACCTTCCGGAGGATCTCTACCATGACAGATTTCTATGGTGGATAAGCGTCGCAGAGCGCCCTTGCGAGCCATAAAAGCGGCTTATGCATACATAGTTGAGAGTAGTGGCTTTGGGAGTATAGGAATCTTTGGGAGGAAAGGGGACTTTGAGGTTTTGGGAGGATACGGGACTTGGCAGCTAAGTGTCGTAGAGCGCCAGAGAGCGCTATATAGGAGCGGCTTTATATGTATGTATGCATGTATGTATGTAGTTGAGGGTAGTTCTTTGAGGCCAGCTGAAATGGATTTTTAGCGGCGATCTGCTGGAATCTCGATACGAGACCGGGTCCGTTATGAAAAAAGTCGTCAGGTAACGAAGGTGGGCACTATCCTGCAAGACGTCATGTTCAAGCGGTTAGCAAAGTGCGGACATGTGTAAAGAATGTTAAAAAAGAGGTTACCTGAACGAGTTTTGAATTGGGCACCCCCTGGGAGAAGACGACGCATGCGAGACGTCGACGAAGATATGTTACATTTCCAGTTGCTCCATGACCTTTGGGAAGGTTTAGCCACATGCCACATGTGCTGTAGGAGAGCGCCAGAGGGTGCTAAAGGAGCGACAAAACTAATTTGTAACTTTATGGAAATAATTTAAAGTCAGAAGATGCACGGCAGATTGAAAGCTACGAAGTTTATGTCTGATCTAGTAGACTTTTTTGACGGAAGAAGTTAAATTTTATGGTCAGGACCAGAGAATGACTGCGGGGACAAGTTGCCGAAGAGGATCCTGAATGGAGTTTCTCCTGGGTGAAAACGCAGAGGGCGCCCAATGGGAGGATAAAAGGATGGGATTGAAACGGAAAAGCACTCGATTCCCGAAAGTTTGAGGTTCAATAAGGGACTATGGCGGAAAGGTGTCGCAAAGCTCTAGAGAGTGCAGCAAAGCGACATAACGCACTCTAATTTCCTCTTCAGTTCTATGCGTTTAAAAAAGAGCCAAACAAAGTAGCTCCTTGAAATTTTCACTGAATATCCCTCAGATCATAAGGAATAAACTCACAAAATTTCAAGTCAGAATTTTGATTTTTTTTCTCATGTGACAAAATAAAACTTAAGAGAAAGTTGGGCAACGTCAGATGAAATTAGTCTGATTCCCTTTAAAATGCCGTACATTTTAATCCCATGCATTCTTTAAAAATTTACTTTTTGTCAAGAATAATCCAGGGATTCCTTCCTTCCGAATGAAGGCAACGTGGACGCACAGTGAAAGCATTCTGTCAGAGATTGACAGTTGACACTAAAAGATCAGGAGGAGTTTAGGAAGAGATCTGACGGTGTCATTTTTTTTATAATCTATGTGGACGTATTTATGCGAAAAGGAGATATGTGGAAGTGGAAAGATGGGGTGTGCTCGTTAGTGGTCGGGCCATAAGAATGAATGGGGAATATAAAGCGCCAGTGACGTCAGCGGCAATGAGTGCGCACTCTAACGACGGGGAGATGGTCGTCGGGGCGCTGTAACTCGTGAGCCCTGTGCACAAGGCTCTCTTCCCATGCCCGCGGCTCATGAGTTAGCATATTTTGCCGTTTAGCTCCTTTTGATTTAATAGAAAATCCCGCTTCTCAATTTTCTCAAAAGGAGCTATATCCACTTTTACATTGTTTCTTATGACCCAACTAACGAGCACACCCCATCTTTCCACTTCCACATATCTCCTTTTAGCATAAATACGTCCATGTGAGGATAGGTTTCATCGGATACGGGTAGTCGCGCCAATATAAAAATTAAATATTATGTGGATTGCATTTTGCAAAAAGGAACCAGGAGCATTGCAATGTTGCGAAGATTGTTAAGAACTTCTTGTCTTGGAGGCAGGCCCGCCACATCCCATCTCGGGCCCTGCTACCAGTTTTCTGGCCCGGGCCCCTAGCACAGAGGGGGGTCCGGGGGGCCTCCCCCGGGAAATTTTTGAAAATTTAAATCTATTTGGACGCATTTTGAAGCTCTTATGATGGAGATTTTTCATCAATTTCTGCAGAATAATTACCTTTTCTTTTTACTTTCAGCACCAAATACTTTCAAATTGTTGCATTCAAAACATCTATACATTTTTTTTTTGAGGGGGGCAGATGATACTTTTCAATTCTAGGGGGAGCCGGGCCCCCCTGAACTCTCCTTTCGCACGTCTATGGTAAGGGAGTTGAGCCATTGAAGTCGAGGATGCCCAGACAGGAGCCTCTTAGCATCCGACAACGAAAGAAAATGAAACGCAGTTACTAAAAATATCATTCTACATATACTCAAAATCTTGAAAATAGATAGAAATCTCTAAAAAAGTAAGACAAATTTTATAGTGCCCTAGCGTGTTTTTGAAACTTTATTCACCTTTTGCGGAATTTTAAGGGTAATTTTTTCACTTTTCCCTACGAGACAAGGGTTACACATGAATTCGTAGTGGTTTGTCACCTGCTCGCGTCACGGGCCCCTCCAGGGCCCGGGCCCCGGTACCAAGGACCCAGTATCCCCCCCCCCCCCCTTGTGGCGGGCCTGCTTGGAGGATAAACAGCTGATTATCCATTAACAGTTTCTATTTTACTAGCTAAAAACTAAAAACTGCAAATTAAGACAAACATTACCATTTTAACTTCATATTTTTTCATGATTTCAGGAATTTTATTGTATAGGATGAAGGTGCACAATCTTAGCATCATTGCAATACTTCTGGTTCCTTTTTGCAAAATGCAATCCATGTATTATTAATAGATGGTGAAAAATGTGTTTATCGAAATATTTACTGCGCCGATTTTTATGATTCATCCGCTTTCTGTGCAGATAATAATCTCTTGGTGAGAGTATGCACACGCTGTCTTCGAATTTTTCCTGTTACCGTGGAAAAGCAGTCTGTTAAAGGCGCAGGGCATCTAGGGGGTGGGTCCGAGCAGTGGTCACATGGGGGGGGTCATGGTTTTATAAAAGGGAGACTGATGTGGCTCAGGTATCAGGAAGAGAGAGATGACATGGCTCTTACGATAGTGCATAACAACATGGCCATGTATGGTTCCATAATACATGGAAGTCATACTTGCTGCAAACTTAAATATCCATTTAAAACTATGGTGTCATATCATGATACTAGATTTTTAAGCTGCAAAATTAAATGTATTATAATATCTGCACATATTATACTTCACAGATGTAGTCAAGGAAATTGTGGAAGTTTTTTCGTTTCAATAATTTTCTGTATGTGACTAAAGGACGAATTATGGACCCCTTTTTTCATAATTGTCAGGTTCAAAACCAAAAAGGAGAAAACCGCATTATACAAAGATAGCTACTTTTAAGACGATAACTTTATTTCACCTCGCTTAAAATACTGGATTGACTAGAATATCATAACTTTCTCTTCTGAAAGCAATCAGTTAGAAATCTTTAAATTTAAAATCTAATGTTAAAAACGCCATGAACTCATTCAAGAAAAAGTCACATTTTCTGGAATTCACACTTCATTGAAAATTATTTCAATCTTTTCTATTTTGAAAATACTTAATTACTCATTACGTTCGGAAGTACTTGAAAATATATCTCAATGAATTGCATACGTTTGTTTACTCCCCATTGAAACAATAATAAATAAATGCAATGAGAAGAAAAAATAATTAAAATACCGCAGTCATTCCTATTCCAAAATTGTTTAAAATCAACATTTTGCCTCAAAATTTAGTTTTAATGGATTTAAGAAAAACCATACTACTTTTGGCTCCATTTTCTCTGTGTTCTATCAAATTATGAAACTACCGGACTCGGTGAATACATCTTAAATGTCGATTTAAATAATCAGTTATTATTTTAAATAATTGTTCGCAAATTTTAAACACTATTATAATTTAATTTTAAATCAATTTTTTTAAATTTTTGATAACACCTAAAAACACGTCTTATGCTAAAATCTAACATATCAATTACTTTTCAAACCACCAGAAACATATTACACCATATCTTCCGGTTGCATTCCCTGATTGGAATTATTAGTTGCTGACTTAAAAGGGATGAAAATATTTTGCTTCAAGGGATTACACTTTGTCGAAAACACGACGAATAATGACACTTTTAAATTACTCAACCACGTGTTTTTTCGCGCGTTACTAATAAATTAAAAAATTGTGGAATTACAGAGCTGAAAAATTTTCAGCTGTAGAATCTGTTCAAAATGGCTCTAAGGAAAGAGTCCACGCTTGTGTCAGAGAAATTGGCTGAGATAGGACATTAGTTCCGTAATAATCACCTATTTCTTCTTTTGAATTTACTGAAGATTGTTAAATGAAGAAGAATCTTTTTTTTTCTTTTTTGAAAAGTATCTGCATACATAAAAACCACTTTCACGGGACTGTTTGGAGTTTTGTGACACCTCACCGCCAAAATTCCGTATCCTCCCAAAATCCTCCAGGGAGTATGCACTCCCCCATTTCTTGCAAAACCCCCTGTCACCATCATCTTTCCTGAAAAGTACATTATTCGCTCATTAATACTGATATTTTTTGGCATTAAATAATGGTTGAGAAATTTTCATCATGGGTTTAAACTTCATTTCATTGGCCTATCCTTCGCTCTTCTTGGACTAGGCACGGGTGTTTGGATGCATAGAACGGATTGAGGAAAGAGGTGGCTCATCTTTTGGTTGGTTATTGTTTTCAAGTTTGAGATCTTCACCTTTAAATCAATTTATCATGGCAGGATTCGAAGGCGCTAAAGGAGCTCCACGTTGTTGGACAAGGAATCATTAATTACTCTCATCGTCGAGACTTCCTCTCGCTGTTGCCAAATCAGCTTGTTTCAACTTTTTTTTTGCTGCTGCGATCCTAATTTCTGGTCTAATTCGTGACCTGTTTGATGTCTTGGGATATATTGGACTTTTTTCAAAGGCGTTTCCTACTTCGATGTAAACATCCAATGAAAGAGAGATGATTTTTGGTTATACAAGATGGGAAGAATTTGTCTGAGAAAATTGAATTGCTAGTGTAAAAACGTTTGATGAGCTGAGTTTATAGTTGTTTTCATAAATTGTTCTTTTGATATGGATAACTGGAGAAAAATAGATTTGAAAGTGAGAAAATGTTTCGCCTCGTGACGTCAAATGGCGGCATTTCCAATTTAAAAACATGTGTCCCAGCACATTAGATCATTCCGTCAAAACTCCTGCAGCAGTTTTTCAGATTGTTGCAATTGTTTCAGAATTGTTCAGAGACGAGGATATTTTTGTTCTTAGTTGACTCAGTAGTTTCCATTAATTAATAAAATGAATCAAATTATGGACTTCTGAAAATTATTCTTTTACACAAGGAAACGCGCATATCTTTGACAAAAACATTAATTTTAATATAGCTCCGTGATTAAGTTTGCAAGTTCCTTAAAATCGATAACTATTGATGCACTTGGGATATTGTGTAGTATACCTCGTAGATTTAAGGCGCAGTTCAATCTCTAATGCGTGAACATTATCTTACAAAAAGTTTGTTTTCCACTCATGTCAGCTATTGTTTTCAGCATGCTGCAACCGAGTTATAAAAATACGCTATTGCTAAGATCTTACCAAGATTTATGATGTAATGATCTCATTTCAAAATGTCTTCATTGTCCGCACAAAAACACAGCTAGATCTCCCGTGTCAAGACCCACAGGGGGTGAGGGAAGAGAATAACTACAGTCTAATGACACGAAAATGCGCGCATTGAATTGTGTTTTATTTTTGTCGATAATTTAATAGACCTCGTTTTGAAAATTACGAATACAGTGAAAATTAGTTTTTTTCCTCTGATTCTAATTCATTAATTTTCGGGTTTTGTCTATTCCAGCTAAAATTAGCTTCAATATTACGTTTTGAATTTTTAATATGTTTTCCTTTTTTTTATTATTTTTGTTACATTTCTTCTTTTTACCTGCAACAGGCTTATTGATTGCTTTAATTTTATCGGCGAAAAAACTTATTCCTCAGAAAGCTTAAATTCAGAGATGAAGACTTACGTTATAATAAATACACTTTCTTTGCTGTGTGTGGAGTTAAAGTCACAAGAAGAGTATGTTTTCGTAACTTTTTTTAAACTCATTATTCCATATTTTTATCATTTTAAACGCGGTTCAACCTCCTGAAGTGCGTCGCACCTCAGACGCTGTGTGTTACGCGCTTACTCATATGATTTTATAGCATAAAGTTAAATATTTAAAGGCAGCAAAAAAACTACCCCCCCCCCCCAGAAAATATAGTGTTTAATAAGTGAAATTGTAACGGAAACTAGAAAAAATCCGGGCAGAACAAATTTCGCTGATTTGTAAAAATCGTTTATATCAATGCAGTGCGAAAAACGAAATGTGAAATATGCATCGTGTGAAACCAAAAATTTACGTCAATTTTTTGTCAGAATTTACCAAAATAAAATGATGAAAACTTGTAGCGGTATCTTTGCGGTGCAAAAAAGCACAAAAAGTATTTCCCGAGTTGCGAAGCTTAGTAGCTTCCATATCCTCGAACTTAACTAGTATTTTAATTTCCCAATATCTAGCATTTTAATGCCACAAGGGCAGTTTTCAATTCCCACCCCAAACAACTTCCAATGAAGAGAGACTTCGATTTCAGCCCCCGAAACACTCCAAACGAACGAGTTGTAGACAAAAAGGTAACGCACCTGACAACTCATGACAAATCCAAACTAAAGAGCCGAAATGAGATTTGCGCTTTAAGGCCGCAGCGGAGTCAACTGTTGCTGCCGGGCGCGTCCCACTGTGCGGGGGTGTCAAGTCGCGACTCCTCAGCGGGGTCCCGTCGTCCCCCGGCAAAAACCCACCCCCACCCCCCGCGAGCAGTCTCCTAATTTGCTCCCGATTCCGACCGCAATGATATATCTGTCAAACGCCCCGCTCAGGCCTGCATTGTCTCGACGATCCGATGATTGTTGAGCCCCGAAACCGCGGCGATGACACCGTCTAGCAACCCTTCCCGAATCTCGGCTACCGTGATTCCGTCTTTTGTTTGTTATGAGAGCGGAATGCTTTTCCGCCCCACCTGTCGTTCGTGACTCCGATTTTAACAGGACTATCCGAGGTGTTTCGCACGACTTCCGTGGGTTTTGCGGGTTCCGAGAAGGACTCGTCGCAAGAGCCATGGGAAAAAATAATTCGTTTATTGTTTTTCGGGTGCAAAATTGGGCTCGTTGGATCACTTTCATTTGGACGTATTTCTATCAAACGGAACCATGTGCATTATGACGTGAGCCCTGTTATGCGTGTATTCTAATGGGTCTCAGGGCTCATGTCATACACTGAAAAAAAATCCCGGCGTTTTTACCAAGGTCCGTTGGTGCATTTACCATCTCACTTTTTTACTAATTATTGGTAATTTTACCAAGACAGACTGGTAAGCTTGCCTAAAAATCAGTATTTTTACCGTTTTTTTCAGGTAAGAATACCACTTTTATTGGTAATCGATTCCCGGTAACTTTGCCATTTTATCTCGGTAATTCTACCACAGTCGATAAAAAATATTGGCGTTTTTACCGGGGTCCAGTAAAATTTCCGAGAGAGTCAATAATTTTAACGAGATTTCTCGGTAAAATTACCAATTCTATAAATGGTAATTTTACCAAGAAAAAACTGGGATCAAATAGAACCCTGAATTCTTGGTAATTTTACCCTTTTCTTGGTAAATACTTCGAGATTTTTGTTTCAGTGTAATGCACACAGTTCCGTTCGATAGAAATACGTCCATTTGTTAACCTACCGTCGTCTACTTGGGCGCATTTGAATCAAAAGGAAACAAATACCTTGTAACATGAGCCCTGTCATTATGCATTTTTATGGATCTCGCGGCTCGTGTCAGAATGGATAACGTTCCTTTTGATTTAAAAACGTTCACCTGGGGTTCTCACTAAGAAGAATGGACCAGAACCACAGTATAACCAAAGAGAAACGCAACGTATACATTTTCGAAATTGAGTTTTCCTAAAAGATCTCCGGATTTGAATTTAAATAAATGCGAACTGCTTTAGTTATAACAGCACAATACGCTTATTGTTTGTAAAAAACGAGACTTATGACTAAGCAGTAAGTGCACAAAAATGTGTTTTCAAACAAAATAGCGAGTTCAAATTATTCTGCGAGAAAGCTGTACTTACTGCCGTTTTGGGCGAAAAACTTTCGAATTCTTGATGCTTTTCCACAGCCCCAAATAATTGTTATATTCACTTAATACAAATACATGTATCAACTAGCATCTGTTCTGCAGCTGCTAGTAACTGAAACTTAATCGTGAACAACATCCATTTTGCCTTGAAAGTATTGTCCTATGCTTAGCCGTGTAATTTACACTCAACCTTTAACACCGTGGGTTATTTTTTTATCGCACATGGGCCGACTGCAACAAAAATGCGTCGAAGTTGAACCTAGAAAAAGAGGTTTCAAGTTTTATTCCTCCATAAAACTCAGTGTAAGTTCAGCCTTCGAGTTCAACAACTGTTTTCACATTCTAAATATCTTATTTTGACTTCGAGTTTTTGACAGGAGAAAATTTACGACCAGTTAAACTCAAAACTACCCTAAATTTTGTCCAAAATACGACTTGACGCATTTTAGTTAGCCTCCGTCTGTATATCTAAATGACACTTGATAGTAAACTAAAATCAGAGCCCATAAAATTAATCGGTACGAATCATAAAAGCGTAATGAGCTCTTGAGAAACGTTTGTTAGCACTCTTTTAGTATCTAACGTTTCATCTTAGATCTGCTTGACTTCGACCGGGGTGAAGATTGCCGCGCAAGTTAGCACGCTGCGCTCAACCCTCTGGGGAGAGAGACGGGGTATTAGAGGCGCACCTGATCCCAATGATTCATCCAAATATCCTCCGACGCCCCTCGCTAATGTAAAAAAACTGGCAAGAAAACTATCCATTGGGGTGAACGGGAAGAAAAATGAATTATTATATCTGCGTTTGGCGATTCTTGGAAGGATTTGGATGTCCGTTCCCGAAATTGGTTTCACAAGCGTGCTTCGCAGTTTGAATGATTCAGAAGAGATATTTTATTTTAGTCGGTGTGACCACTTGCGACCAAGCGAATTTTTCATGCAATATAGTGGAACGCAGCAAAGTGAATATTTTTATGCCAGTCACCTGTATCTTACGACGTGTGACATGATATGTGTTGTGTAGAAGATTCCCTCAAATATTATCTGATTTTGCAGAAATGGATACCAGATGTGACAAAGTCATTATTTTCACTTTTACTTAAAAGAAAGAAAGAAACAAGAAACCTGACGTGTTTTCTTATGTTCCCTATTTACCCTTTGTTAACTTAGGATTATTTTCTGAAAATATATGTCAATTGAGTTTTTTATTTTATTTTCTTTTCTTTTCTTTTTTTTTTTTTTTTTTTTTTTAGAGAAAAATCCTTGATTTTAAAATGCAAACATGATTTGTGTTTGAAATATTTTATTACGAACTCCGTCCTTAAAAAACCTCACAAATCTCAATCCTGTAAAATTAAAAGCATATTTTGCCTCTTTTTTTACAATGTGTTTTACTTTCAATCCGTTAATTTTGTACGTAAATATTTGTTTTCCATCGTTCGTTTTACTTTTTTTAGAACATTCCGTTTCTTCTTCACTAGCTTTACACCATTCTAGAGAATTTTAGTTGTTGTTATTTTTATCGGATCTAATTTGTTTCCTGTCATATTTTTGTTTCAGTGTGGGTGTGGGTAGAGCTCAATTTGAAAAGCAACCTCCTAGCAATTTAAGGAAATCGAATTTCTTCCATTTTGTGATAGCCCTCTATGATAGGGGTGGCCAACCTATAGAAATTGAAAGGACAGCTTTTATTGGTTTTATAGAAAAGGATCAAGTAAGTATGCTAACTTTCTACACTCTTTATCATGAATTATTTTCAGGCATTCATTCAGCAACGATAGAAAAAATCACTGCGTGACATGTAAAATTCCCTACCTCATCGATGTTCTCGTATTTTTTACTATCTAAAAAAGGATGTGTGTGCCTTTACTACAAATTCTGAATTGTGTATTTCTAGTGTATAGTAGCATTTAGCCCCAATGAAATTTATCTTTTGTCAAGTAATCAGAAAATTGACTTACAATCAGTTATGGCGTGCAAGTTTTCATGGGCTAAGAATTTCTTTCTAGCAGAAGCAAGTTGTAAAACCAGGAGGAGAGAATATGAGTTTTTAACTGACTGAGAAGCATGACATGCAACAGATCTGAACATTTCAGCATGAGACACGATAAATCCGTAGGATTTGTCACGAGACGTGAATATCATCAATTGTTATACACAAACTGTTTACGTCTCTTACATGTGTGGAGATGATGCGCGCTTTGTAGCTTCATCAAAATTCGGTATTTTAGAGCAGCAGATCTGTATAAAGTGTAAGTCGTTATCTATTTACCAGCACTGTGTCCTAAGTTTAGTTTGAAAGACTAGCGAAAAGTAAATACCTAAAACAGTGAGGACAGGCCTAAATTGAAATGCAATTTGTTACAATTTAAGATCTTTCGAAACTTCATAAATTTTACCTAATAAGAATGTCTTTATTTAAAGTAAGAGTAGAAAAGGTGATGTTTTCAGTTGAAATATTTATGACGTAGTGTAAAAACTTCTTCTCCATTTGATTTTAGTAATAAAGCAGTACTAAGCTCCAAATTACAGGGCAATTCGAGATATACACATGTTCCAATCTTGTTTGTCCATATATTTATAGCATCAATTAGGCTATATCTTGTGTTATTTCGCTGATAGCAAAATATAGTTCCAGCAATCCGCCCGCATTTGTGTCAAGCAATGCTTTTCTGAGCATTAGAAGGAGGAACGTCGTATGAACCTTCAGGCGTTGCCAAATTTTCTTTGATAAAACACGAATCTCCTGGTAAACTTATGAATATTTTTCTTCCGATTATTTAAATAATTTTGCTCGCAATTCCACCAAAAAGTCCTGAAAATTTGAAGGGACAACGTTCACAACTTTTCTCGAAAATTAATATTTTATCGAAGGAAATTTGGCAACTCTCGAATGTTCATACGGCGTTCTTCCTTAGCACGGCAGAGTGAACCTCACTTAATATAATCATTACATACGCACGTGAATAATGAGGAATAAAGTAAGTAAGGAAAATGATAGCGTAGACGGGGGTTGAACGTGGAAAAATTCCTCATGAAAAAAAGCTGGACCCACTATAAGTATTTAGTGATTATTTTAATGCAATCAGGTTTGGGAAGCCTCGCTGAGGGCGCACACGCAAACAAGCTTGCCGGATCGCCCAGACAAAGCTTGAAATTAGTCAGTAGAAAGAGAGGGTTATTCGGGAAATGACAACTCTGTCTGAAGACCCCGTGACATTCTTTCGATACAGCATGCAATCTAAACTTAGGCCACCATTTGACTAATTAAACATGCTCACTTCTGTTTCGAAAAGTCGTGAGAACATGGATGTCACTGAAAAATTTCTTGGATTCTATTCTAATATCCATTCCTGCATATTAATTTCGAAATAAATGAACCAATGATCTTCTCTCGGTTGTTCTTCTCCGTGCCTTTTGTTACCTTTTTACAAATTTTTTTGCAGTTTAGCAAATATAAGGGTAAGCAAATGACCCATTAATTGGCAGCCCTTCCTCAGGGTTTCTCTTCGTAAACGTTTCGCTTATATTTTCAATCAAATCAGGGTGGTTTTGTAAACTTGCTTTTACGTAGTCTACAGTAAAAGACAAAGGTAACTGGAAATTGGTAAAAAAAATATGGTTTGGGGTTCAATTTTGACAGAAATTAAAAGATGATCTTGTAATATTTGAGGATCAAGGGTAGGTATGACTTTATAACAGAGTGATAATTCTTTTTTTTTTCCAAAATGAAAAACTGATAATTTTCAAATCTTACGCCGACGACTTCAAAGGTGCGAATGAAAAACTTAATTATTTAATTCTTCTGAAATATACTTATTGTGTGACATGTATCCACTAATTTCTCTATATTTTTACAGGAGTCAGAGGCTCAAAAAACGAACAATGGAATTCAATATAGACTGCAATTATTATACGCCAATGGTAATTCTGCTTCCTTTAATTTACATTATAATTTAGGTCTTTTTTCCTTTCTGTTTATTGAATTTTATAGACAAAGCAATAGGCAAAGAAAACCAAAAGAGAATGAAGGGATCCATAATTATTGAAAGCGGGAGTTTGCGAGATACACAGAAAGTTGGCCATGGACTACCTTATGGCAACCCACAAGAGACCTTATATTGTAGACCATCATATTCCCCTTTAGTCTATGACAACCACAACTACCACCAGTTTCATCCACTGGTATCCCTCCATTTCCTCTTTGTCTGTAGCTTTGTCTATTGTGTAAAAATTTCAATAATCAGCCCGCGATGCTCATACTGGTGTTTATGGATCTTTCGCCACAAGGTCAATTGATGGCTACGTTCAAAATGGCGTTTGCGACGTACAGTTCGGTTTTCCGAACAAGGAGCGCTCGATCAAGCGAGTGGAAGTGGGGAAAATGATGAAACATTCAGGCTTCTCCGGGCGCGTTTAATGAGCGAAAGAGAGCCGGAAGCGAAGCAGGCGCCACTTTTCAAATGAGTTAAGCATTGAGTATCACTGCAAGAGACAAATCCTACTGAAAGCCCTTCAGTTACAAAGGGAATAAATAAATATCAGCAGAAGCGATCGAAAGAAAATTAATGAAACCTTTGTTAAAATATGTTACCTGCGGAGCGGGCAATAATGAGCACGCTCACTTAATCCCTGGTCAAGCCCACGCCTCAGGAAAGGGTTCGATTTCGGATTCGCCGGACTCCAGGACTTTTCCTCCGCTCCTGGGGATCTACCGAGCTTAAATTCAAATTTAATTTATCCCTGCGCCGGAAAATATCCGCGAGTTTTCGAACGGACGCTACCGCGATGATGTTCAAATGATACTTGAGATCAGTTCGGTTTACTGGCCGATCTGTCGCTGAGCTCGAATAATTTTGCCCTTCCTTAATTGCCAAGGAGCATAATTATTTACATATTACTCCGTGACCAATATACCTGATTTAAGGATCATTTACATATACACCCACGTATCGAAGGAGCTAATGCTAGGATTTTTATAGTGCCCTCCTTTGGGAACAATCCTCTGAACTGCGCATTCGCCTTCATTGTGGTTTAATTTGATTCTGATTGGGTACCTGGCTAGTCAAAATATCCGCGTTTGATAGAAAGAAAAGACAAGATTTGCACGGTAATTAATGATATCACTTGTTTTAAGAGGATATAAGTCAATTTACTAAAATAATCTTAATTCACACGTTGAAATATTCTCTCTTGAATCGATAAAAATTTCCGATCAATAATTAGTGAATGAGAATTTTTGTTCGAGTCCGCAGAAACCTTCTTGTTTCGGAACGGTTATTTTAAGGAAACGTCTTATCACTTCAAGAAGATTTTTAGTTGACTCAACGAGGAATTCATCTCCAGACATTATTAACATAACAGAATTTTTCTCAGTGACTTGTCTCCCTGATTTTTTGGTAACTAATGTCATTTTTCTTCTCGTTTCAGGTATAAGGCAAGAACAAGATATATTTGTCAGACTAATAGACTCAGTTACCAAACAGGTAAGACCCTTTACATACCTATAATAATAGTCATCCTTCCCTTTGCATGATCAACTTCAATTAAGTCTATCATCATCCCTTCGCCTCGGGCAAAATAATGGATAGGACTTTCCTACTTTAGACAATTTGCCGAAATTACACTGCCTGGCAAAAATGAATTGGAATTAATTGAACACAGTTTCTTGTCATGAGATAGTATTATAAGTAAGAGGTCAACCAAAATTAATGAAATTAAAGTGGTATTTTGCATGAAAGCTGATGTGTTTATTCGTGAAAAAAGAATGAAGTAATAAAGAAGAGATAAATTAGTGAAGCATCATACATATACTTGATTCGTAATAGGGTACACAGATGTGAACCTAAAGATCTCATAAATTTTCGACTTCTCATTCACATGTGATAACGAGTGCAGTTGACCGATCACCTGTGAGTTCATGGACATGTGAACGGAAGTTTGTGTTTTCCTTCAACTCGTCGGTTATGCAATTTGAGCTCCGGAGAGTGGTAATAGTTGTATCACGATTTTCGCTCTTAGTTGGCGCGTTTATCATTGAACTTCTGACTCTGAACCACACAACTCTTTGCAAAGAAAAAAGGAGGTGCCTTTCATACTAGACTTTCGTGTTTTTAAAGTAAATTTACATTGTTTAAATGTATTTACGCAATGAGTCATAGCACAAAATTGGTCAACACATTTTCGATAAAATTTGATCTTGATTGGAAACGTGCAGTAAACAATTTGTCACAGTGTAATGTAAAACATATTGATTATTAATAGATGACATCCAGTCTAATTACATTAGACGTTGCCTAATTTCCTCTCGTGTTTATATTTATTTATTTTTTTACAAAAAGAAAATGCAACAATCCGCTTTTTTTTAAGAAAAAAATGTGGAATACATTCTCAAGAATTAACGGATTATTTTCTATAAAATTCAATAGATTATAAAGCTTCGTCCTGTTGGAAGAAAAAAAAATTGAGAGGAATAGCAATGTGAATTTCAGCTACGCTAATCTCTTTTTCCCTCTCTGTCACTCCGTCTCATTTATGCCCAATTTTACCATGAATTTCAACTTCATAAAAAAGAATGGAAAAGCCAGGAAAAACTGAACCATCTAAAACTTGAGAAGAAACTTTGCAATTCATACACAATTATACACCCAGAAACATCCTGTATGTAGAGTTGTCGGAGCCGCAAAGTGAGGAAGGATCCGATTACCGGAGGCAACAGTGGAGAATGTGAAAAAACGGAACTATTCGGAATTAAACTCGGAAGCGAGAGCGGATGGAGAGGAACACAATGATAAAGTCATTTATACTAATCAGATCTGTACAAAATACAATCGTTTAACGAGTGGGCAAGCCTTTTGGCCGAGCGGCGGTCGGGCGGGCGATTGGTCGCGAGGGGTAAATTGTAATGTTTACTAACGTCGAGCGGTCGCCCGGCGGAGGGTGGGCACGTGCCCGGCGGCAGGGCGCCACCCCGCCCCGAACCGGCACCGGCCGGGGCCCCCCTTTTCCAGCTTCGAGGCGTGATTGGCGGCCAACCTACCAACGTTGCCGAATTGTATAGGTGTGTATTTTTTTAAATTTAGTTTTAATTCAGGGAAATGAACATACATTTAGGCACTGTAAAGGAAGATTTGCTATTGAGCCACAGAATGTAAAATTTCATAAAACTTTATAATAATGTGAAAATTTCATGATTTTTTCAAACTCTAACGACTCAAGCTTACCACTCAGTAAAACGCACTAAAGAATTTTGATTTTGACATTTTGAAGGGGATAAAATATGTAATTGGAGTACAATTTTCAAAATTGCTTTACAAATTCTCGAGGATCATTGTCGGCAGGTTGCTTGCGCATCTTGCGCCGCTTGAGCTTAGAGCTTCGTCTCAGAAAAAAATCAAGTGGCACCATCGTGTTGATTCGCGTAATTTTACTATTACCATGTATGAAAAGTTCTGGCTGTTAACGGCTATATAGTGTCGGACTGTATATACAAACCTTGCGTTTTCTCGTTCTTACGCCTCTGAGGCCAAAACGTTCCGGGTGTACGAGCCGTGACGTACTACTCCGCTTTTCAGCAGCTGGGGGCAACTGGCTCCTACCCTCAAAACTTTCGGTTTTCTGACCCCATCCCGAAATGTACGTCTACACAGCCGTAAACTTTACGGCTTCCAGAGCCGGCGCTTTTTTTAAGTGTAAATAAATAAAAGTACATCAATGGCAGTAGTCCTGCATTGAAAAAATCTCGGTGTATTTACTAAGAAAGGGGTAAAAAAATTACCAAGAATTCAGGGTTCTATTTGATCCCAGTTTTTTTCTGGTAAAATTACCATTTATGGAATTGGTAATTTTACCGAGAAATCTCGGTAAAATTATTGAACTTTCTCGGTAATTTTACTGGACCTCGGTAAAAACGCCAATATTTTTTATCGACTGGTGGTAGAATTACCGAGATAAAATGGCAAAGTTACCCGGAATTGATTGCCAATAAAAGTGGTATTCTTACCTGAAAAAAAACAGTAAAAATGCCGGTTTTTAGTAAGCTTACCAGTCTGTCTTGGTAAAATTACCATTAATTGGTACAAAATAGTGGAGCTGGTAAAAGGTACCAAACCGGACCTTGGTAAAAACGCCGGAATTTTTTTTCGGGTGTGCGGCATACAATAGTCCCATTTTACGTGCTCAGAGAGCATACATCGAGCTGGCCCCAGCGGATACCGGGCAGCCGCGTGCTTTTGGGTAAATACTAGGACTTGAGCCAATTGAATCCGCTTCCGTCGATGATTTCCTTGCTCAAGTTCCTCCTTATGTTCTTGCTTATCAGATGTTAGACGCGGTCGGGACTTCCGGCCGGGGAGGCGTGCATCGGCGATCCTCCACCCTGCAACGGCGGCGCGGCGGCCAGCCTCTCTCGTTGACGCCGCCGTCTCCATCTAATCTCATTAATAATTCATCCCGTGATAGATCGTTATAACTCCGCTCGTCCGCCACTCACGCAAGCCGGAAAGTTCGGCAGTCGCGGTTTTCGCCCAGCTGATCAATTACACTGATTTATTCGGCAAAAAAATGTGTCGAAACACAAAAAACCGGGTTATGATGCTGTAATCGCCTACTGCATATGGTCGTGCGTGTGAATATGGTTTTGGCGATCCCATGCGGCCACGCGGTTTTTGTTATTATCGCCTTGGTGAACGGAGGGAAAACAGCGGGATTTGATGTTCACACCAATCGCCCAAATGACCGTTATAGCCCACTGAAAAAAACACAATTGGATCTAGAGTCCAGACTCTTGAAAACATTGTACAAGAAAAATGGACTCTTGATTCAATCAGATTTAAGCTTAAATCAAGAGGAAATCCGCTCAAATTAAGAGGCTTGGTTCTTGATTTAAGCAAAAATCCAATTGAATCAAGAGGACTTTTTCTTGTCGATGTTTTTAAGAGTCTGGATCTAGTATGTTCCAATGTGGTTTTTTTTGGCACATGTTTTTACTTGGTCCTTTTAGTATCTTTTAAGGTACGATCTTATAAACACACATGATTTATATAGAAAGCAACCCGCCCAAATTTTGAGAAATATTAAGTTTGGGAAGCTTTGAGCTTAATTGATCATATCGTCGTTTTACGAACGTTACTAGAACGTAACTACCTTTCAACGTTGCAAAATGTCCTTTCGCGAGTGTTAATTTTTCAGAGAGCACCGTTGGACATCTCTAACTAAAAATCGCATGGATTTTCTTCGTATAAACGCGTAAATCAACAACAACAACAAAAAATGGACAGGGGTTGTTTGATTTTCGCCATTGAGTTAAGGGCATCGCGAAATATTCTCCTCTTGAAATTTTGAATTGAAAATACCTACACTGGAAAAAAAAAACCATATTGGATCTAGAATCCAGACTCTTGAAAACATCGACATAGAAAAAGGACTCTTGATTCAATCAGTTTTAAGCTTAGATCAAAAGAAAATCCGCTCAAATTAAGAGACTTGGTTCTTAATTTAAGCTTAAATCTGATTGAATCAAGAGTATTTTTTCTTGTCGATGTTTTTAAGAGTCTGGGCTCTAGATCCAATGTGTTTTTTTTCCAGTGTACTTAGCTCCAAAAAATAAATCAAGACCCGAAATTTCAGTAAGAACCTCTTTTAAAAGCGAAAGCTACCAGAGCTGTATCTAAAAAAAGAAGAAGAAGGAATCAGTATAAGAAAACGATTGTTTTGTTTCCCTCTCTCGGTGTCCCATTGATTTTATTGACATCGCAACGCAAGTGCACCTCTATAAGAGTAAGATCGCGACCGATAGAGACTGAGAAAACCGATCGAACATTAATCACTCTGGAGCAACACGTGAGCGTGTTTTAACATACAAAATACATTAAGTCTGATGGAATAACGCGCTGACATCGGCACCGACTCGGCGAAACCAGCGGAATCGCGATGAAAGCAGCGCGGCTCATTTACAAAAGCTTTATCCGATAAAGTCATGTGTAAACACAGACATAAAGCTCGCATATAAATGATCTCGGAAGTTCTCCGGTGCCAGGAACTCTGATTTCTAACATCATCGTTTGCCGAGTAAATACGCGATAAACGATTTATTTTATTTTCGGATTAACTTTTTAAGCAGGCGCTTCGCACGCGCGGTTGCTCGGCGCCTATCTCGATGAGTTTGCCGAAGTCTCGTGCTGCTTAGCTCTTTTTCTCTATCCCTACATTGACAAAAAACTCCGGCCGTGGAAGCCGCACTTACGGGCTATGGAGACATACCGTCCGTTCCGGCTCAGAGACCGAAAGTTCTGAGCGAAGCACCGGAGCAGTAGAGCCCGGTAATAGTGAAAATAGGACCCCAGGAAATCAGCAAGCTTAGAGAGGAGACAAAATTGGAATCCCTCCAATGAAAAATGGCGGAATTTCAAATTTAGCGGAAAATTGAAGTGAGCGGAAAGGTTGAATCTTGTCTGTTAGTAGGTAAGTGAATCGAGGTATGCTGCTTTGCTACAGATATCCAACAGCGACGAAACGCTCCGCTCCGTTTCGTGTAAGTCTTGGCAAGAAGTTGAAATAAATGCAGATTTTTTTCATTCGATTCTTAGCGTCAATTGCTCCCGGCCAAAGGAGATTTGATAAATGAAGTCGGCGATGAAATCTTTCATTTTCTTTGGCTGTTCTTTTGTCGACGCGGGCCTAAGAGAACGCGAAGCGTCTCTGGGGTTGGGCCGCGTAGCGACCAGGGGCATAGCCCCCTAGTTTTAGTATAATTATACGTCCAGTCGACTATTCGAAGGAAAGCAATTGCCTCCTTCTTAAATGGAAAATTCGATAATAATTGATGCAGAATTTTTCATGCCTCAAATCTAATCTCATGATCTTGAGACAGAGAATAGAAAATGTGAAAGCATCTTTCATGAAAGCCGCATCTTGAAAATAGTTTCTGATCCTGTCGGCAGAAATTTCGCGAGAGCACCCTTGACTGAAACCATATATAAAAATTTCAAAGGTGAGGAGGGCGAGACACTGTCAGTCAAAGTGAGGACGAGACAACGCCGAATTTAAATGCAAGGTCGGAGTGAAAGTCGGAGATTGAAAGATGAAAAACCACGAAAACGCTCTCTAACAAGGAGCTGATGATAGGATGGCTAAAACAGGAGATGTAAGGCGTCTTCCTGCGGCAAATGAGATTACAGGGGTTTCACGGTTTGCTCAAATGAAGACAAATAGAATTAACTGCGTACGTATTTCCTGACTCCTTTCATTTTTAATCCCTCTCCCCTTCCACCTCTCCCCCCTTCCACCTCTCTCTCCTCCGTATCCTATGCCTCTCTCAACCACTATACGCCTAGCTGCCTTTTTCCGTCTATTGAAATTGCTCTGAATCTCTCATCTTAATCGTATTCTGCCTTTTGCCCTCTTTTTTACAAATTTTTATGCTGATACATCACGACCATCAAGCGAAAAACTCGTCGATTGCAAATAAAATTTTGGAACAGAAAACGCTACCATTAAATACTTTTCTCTCACTCGTCGAAAAATACCTCATCAAATTGTGGAATGGTGATTTTATTTAATTCAGAAGCTTTGGTGTGCTCAGGCTCACCAGGTTAAATGCTGTCATTGTAGAAAACTAAATGTTAATATCGGTGATTATTGAATAACTTATGACCGATGCACTTTGTCTGTTTTTACCAACTTTTTTTTAATGAAAAAAGAGAATAACAATTAAACCCTCATACTTGAAGAATAGGATGGACCACTCGTTCAAAAAAATATGAGAAAATAGGACACAAAAGTATAAGTTCAAAATGAAGGGCCTCAATCAAACTTTGAGGATGACCCAATAATCTTATCCCCGCACCGTCAATTTCGTTACGCTGAAACTAAAATGAGTCGAATTACGCAGTAATTAAAACATTCTTATTTATTGTATTAGTTGGACGTATTTATGCTAAAGGGAACTATTCAGCAAGCAAACTCTATGCACATAGTTCTTTTTAGCATGAATAGTCCAGTTATAAGTACGAATCTATACACAAAGACAGCTGAAATTTAAATAATTCACGTATGTAGTGTTTTAAATCAAATGATTTTTCCTCGTTTCAAATTCTTTTAATTCATGAATCATGATATCTGAAACCTCTTGGTTTTTTCTTCTTTTCTTTCTCTTGAAACTTAAGCTTAAAAAAATATAACAAAAATAATTGAAGAAAACATTACACGGGCTATCAGATATAGCTTGAAATCAATATCCCCATCCAGAATGCTCCAAAACAATGGAGTCGAGAGCCAGGATGAATGGAGTTCGGGAGGCCAGAAAAAAAGTGGGGGCAGGAAGGGGGAGAGGGAGGAGGACGTTGGCACAATGCCCGCGCCGCGAAAACGTGAAGCGTCTAATATATGCGCCGAATTTCAGTCTATCCGCGGGTAAGTAAGCAAAGCAGGGAGGAGCCGCGGATAAGGGGATAAAAATACGCCAAAAACCCAAGGAGCCGTTTTGAGGTCGAAAACGAAACGCGGAGGTGAAGAAAAAAGAAAAGGAATGAAGATACATTATGCAGCCCTCTCCGGCATATATCTGTATTCGCCAACAGACCGAAGGCTCCGAGAGATTGGGCCTATTATATTCAATTAAACAAGATTCTATTGGTCATTCATAAATCCTTAATCCAGGGCATCGGGGTCGCAAGGAGGACTCGAAGGGGTCCCACACTTTCGTTTCTAAAACCGCGTAACACCCTATTGCGTCCCCTGGTGGATGTGCGGTTTTGATACGAAGGGTGACCACTCACAGGAACCCCGGAATCCTCGCTAAGGCCCGGATTAGGCGTTCCTGATTTTGTATTAGGAGATGTTTTTATTACAAGCTTTCCCTACATAAGCAATTAGGTTCGAATCACACGGACTTGCCGCGCGGCGCTCCCCTCGTCTTGCGCGGCACCGCACCCTCGCTCACATTATTTTTTAATAATCAATTTCCAAGAGCAAACTAATCTTCCTGATTCCCCCTCCGCGCGACGGCGACTTCCCCGGATTTCCTTGGCGTTCCCTTTATTTTTACCGCTCATTCAAATTTACCCTGAGTCCATAAATTTTACATCCCGGGTGCGCTTTTTGCCTTTTCGCCGGGCGGGCTTTTGTTCGTATCGCGCGCTCTCCTGACGCGGTTTACGTTAACGTCAGAACGGAGAGTAACTTCCGTGGCTAATTCAATTTCCGACGTTTTCTTCTTCAGCGCTACTCACATCCCCGTAACTTTTACTTCGATGAGAAAAAATGGTTACGTAAAGTCGCGAGATACCTGGTCATGAAGGGTCTTCAAAGCTCTAATGGACCACTAGACAAGGTACGAAATTCAGCATTCTGATACATGTTTCCCAACCAAAATTTCACGTAGAACACGATACGCACAACGAAAATTACTGAAATTCACTCCTTACGAAGATATTCAATGATTCTTGATGCGTGAATTGAAACCACCCGCTCATGAAAACTCAATGATCTACGTGATTCACATTCGCGCGCTAAAAGTTATCATGACAGTATCTGCGCTTTAAAAATCTGGCAGCCTCAATTTTGACGCTTTCGCTTTATCTCAGCTATAGCAAATTTGCTCCATGAGTTTGGAATCAAAACACATGGTTAGGAAATGAAAACATTGTTTGATTGAAGAAGCTTGCTGATATAACCGTTGTAGTGCGTATTATTTGACTCACGTAGAGCTTTGAGTTTCTTGTGTGTGCGGCGACAGTTCTAATTCACTTGTAACCAATGTGAGTTTAATAAATGTTAATATCTCCGTTAGGAGTTTGGTTTCCAGTTAATTTTCGTTGCGGCGTAGTCGCTGTTATACGTGCAATTTTGGTGAAGGAAATCATGTATCAGAATGCTTAATTTCGCCCATTGTCAGTGTGTCCATTGGTGAGAGGAAATGGTGGTGTGTGTTGCGGCCAAAACAGCACTAACTACGTAAGGGAAATTGTGTTCAGATATGATTGATATGTGTTCCTCCATAGTTAAGGAATACACATCAGATCATGTAGTGTTCGCGGGGTCGTCAACTTGGCTTATGATCGTATGATCACCAAACTTGTGTCTTACAGCCTATGTTCGTTTATCTCTTAGGGTTACTTACCAATCATCCCCACCTAGAGTAAATAGTAAGGGGAATGGTCTTAGCTTTTGACGAGGTTGGTAGGGGGCACTATAATGAACAATTCGTGACCGTATTTTCTGTCTAACGCGAACATAAGACGCCAATTTGAGTATACTTTTTTGTCGGAATTTAGAATCCCGGATAGAGGCGTTCTGTCAAACGTACTCAAGGTAATGGAGAAAAAATGCATTGCGAGGTATAGGAGTATAGGACGAACGAGCTTCACGGACCCATTTCCGACGGACGCCTAATCCAAGCCTTCCTTTTCCTTCCTCCACCTATGGGAACTTTGTTCAGTTGATAGAAATTAGCTGAAATTAGCCAGTAAGGTCCTAGCCTACTTTTTTATCATAGTTGTATATTAATCAATCCCAAATGTGTTGTCTCGCCTGCGAGAGTCAATGGCCGATCTTGAACCGATATGGAAATAATACTGAGCTGCTTGATTTAATAAGAGTAAGAAATAAGTGATTAAAATATTTATTACAAAACGTGTAAGCTTTGTAATTAATTCATTTCGAGAAGAAATATCAACTCTATCCAACTATAAGATTTTTGTTAGTCTGCGGTTTCAAGTACACTTCTGGGTCCTTTCCTAGGAGGTCTACTATTCGTCCGAGGATGGGAACCAGGAAGTGTCTTGAAGCTCGTATTGGAAACAAAATTTATACTGATGGTGGTGAGTTTTGTTAAAAATTGATTTATCAACTAAAGAAATCAGTATTATGTCCCCTGAATAAGCTGTCTCATCATCTGCATCATTTCAACCTAGCTTAATTTTGCCAAAGTCTCAGTTTTTTGCCTTGAAGGAGTTAATCCTCAATTGACACGTAATGTTCTATAATGAATTTATTTCTTGTATTTTGAACTGATCTGAGAAAAACGATTTTATCTTGGTTATCTATTGTTTCAGGCAATCTATTGTATGGAGGGGCAAGAACCAAAACCCGTGATGTGGCGCGGGTCTTTTGAAACAGAAGTCATGTGTTGGTTAAGGTGCTCATTTTTCCCAAACTCAATTTTATCTATTTAATGGTAGGAGTCAAATGCCGGAGATGGAGAAGACCACTATTATTAATGGTTTATTTCACGTTTCTACTTTATGTGGAAAAGCAACTTGCATCCCAGAAAAGAAACCCAACTTCTGTGTCATCTGCTGAGGTAACAAATCCACATATTTCTGTGAAATCCAATTCCGTGGCCCCATTGAATTACCGACGTCATAGCGGGCTTATATTGATCAAAAATATAAGCGAGGTTACCTTTCCCTAAGGCATTAGTGAGTGTGTGAATTCCTGGATTCCGTGATTATTTGGCATGTCTCGGAGGTTTTCGGAACATCCGTGGACTGTCATAACAGATGACAAACTGTTTATGAATCGGTAACTAATGGAGAAAGTTTGGAGGCGGTTGGCTGCGGACGATTCATCACCCGTATCTCGGGCTTCGATAAATATTTATACTCGTTCGATGTAGTTAAATAAAAGGAATGGAGTCTTTGTGCGCGCTCCCCCAAGATAGACGCCCATTACTTTTCGGAAGGAGCAGCACTCGGCTGCGAATGCGGACGTCGTGACTCGTTCTCAAAGACGTTCTTTTCGATCTGGGGTGAGTCATCCTCCTCTGCCCTCTTTGTATTATTTGAATTCATTTCGGGATTCATCGTAAGCGTAGTTCCGTTCCTACTCACATGCGGATCGTTGTCAAAGTCGAAGGGAGGAAGGAGCGGTTTTATCCCAGCGGTCAAATTGTTGATTCGATTTCGTATGTCTTTGATCGATAAAAAGCATCGCTGAGATAGGGATGTGTCCATCAGGATCGTTCGATAACGATTCAATTACAGAGTCGCAGGAGCTCGGTACCAATTCAATATGATCCAATCAAAATGGGTTAGATACGAATGTTTTGTTGCCAAATCATATTTAGGAGCGCGTTCACTTTAGTTCAAAATTATTCGCAAACAGTATTATTACAGTCAATGGACTTTTTATGTTACATTACGATTTTTTAAATTTTGGGTGTTTTGATCAAAAAGGAGAGGCGCCTCTTGATTTTGATCGGCAACACTCAACATTTACATCCGATACTCACTTTTTATCGTGGCTATTATTTAAATTGTGAGTACCAAATCAGAGTACATCATCTGCCGTGCAAGGAAGGAAAGACGTGATAGCGTAAGGCCTTAAGATAGTTCCTAGATTTCCTTTGATTAAATAAGAATTTTCAAGGAATCGCGAAGCTGTTTTTCTGCAAATTTTAGAGGGAATTTTCTTCACAATTTGATCTAATCTCTCTGAAATATATAGGGAAAATATTCGTAGCTTTCCTTATAATTAAATTTTATATTCAGGAGGACTTTCACAACCTTCGAATGTTCACACGGCATTTTTCCCACAACACGGCGAGCATTGAACATTCGATCACCTTGCAAAGGCTCATTTTTTGTCATCTTGCTTTTGTTAAAAATATCAGTTACATTTGTCACAAAATCGTATTTTGGCGCTAGAATACTAATGATTGCTAAAAAAAATTGTTAACATGTTCTTTACGCCAGACTTTAATGTTCTATTTAAATTTTAACGAACGTACAACTGAAAAAAATCTCATAAAATTATGATGCTGACTTGGTGTGATTTCTTTTTCCAGTCGTTGCTGTGATAAAAAAAGCTGTGGTAACAGGAATGAACTCCGTCAGATCCTGTTATTATCGACAGGTAAGATCGTGTGACTTTTTTTGTTTCAAGTTTTCACTGGATCCGTGAAAGTGAGCGTGTATAAATGTGCGAAGCATGGGCACTGTCCCCTAACATATACGTTGGTAAACATATTCAAAATTTATTAATTTCATACAGATATTCTTCGAAAGAAAGTTCAGCGCAATTTTTTTTAGAACGCATCGCACATAAATGTACAAAACCCTTCCCTGGACTGGGCAGTAGAACATTGTATTTGGATTAAGGTTATGCCCTGAAGCCTCTGGCCCAATGTGGATCTCTACCTCTTCTTCTTGCATATTAATTTTTGGAGGGTTATAATAAGAGGGCACAAAGCGTCAGGAAGCTGCTGCCTGTTGATGAAGTCGTTGTAAGTGCATAACTACCTTTAATATCTACCACACGCGCGCGACAGGAAGACGAAGACGCATAAAAATATATACGGCCCAGTTACCGGAGTTTTACAATGTACACATTTACGCGAGTACGTGTATGTGCGGAGCAGAACGTAGCGTAATTCAGTAGCATTGGAAAATAAACTGAGAAACCCCCATGTGTCTTATTATATTTCCCTGACGTTGAATCCTCTGGGGAGGCCATTTTGTCTTTGTATACCCCTCATCTTTTCTTTTCTTTGTAATCTACATGTATACGGGTTCTATACGCACGAGTTCTCACACATCCTCGAGAATACGTGAAAATGTGTGTTTCTCCGCGTATTTTATTTATCTTCCTGCGGATTCCGCCCCTTGCACTTTCCTTTTCCCGCGTTCCGGCCCCTCCCTCCATCCCTCGCGATAGGCTTGCCACATTCATTGTTCGGCTCTCTTTGAACTTATACCTTCCTTTTCCTCTAATAATTATATAGTTCTCTGAACGTATTATTGCTCGAAAGATTGTGTCGTATTTCGTTTCGTTTTTAAAGTCGGCTTACTTACCATCCAGAAACAATTCTTATGCGCTTGAGGCATTAAACGTGGCGCATTGTTTTGAGATAATCGCCCTAACTGCCGTTAATTTAGGCCCATGGTATAAATGGACAAAATTTTGCTTACATTTTCAGACAATGTTTAAAACAAATAAGTTAAAATATAAATATTTCTTAAAAAATACATATGCCATGTATTAATGTTACAAAAAAATTACCACTTCTGCCGATTGACTCATGTATCCATCCATTAATACACATATTTATGTATCAGTGTTGGTTTCTATGAGGTTCATTCAGGGCCTGAATAATGTACCTTAATTTATCATTTTTGTTCTTTTGAAAAACTTTGGAATTCATGACCTCTGATCCTCTCCAAAAACCTAATCATTGCTTTAAAGTCGAAAATTAAAATGCCACGGGATGGATTATATGCCAAAAAATCATGTGTTGCCTTCGTGCAAACTGCTTTGGCAATAAAGGAGTTTTAACCTGTAGAAACATGATGGTAAAATAAATAACTCTATCATGTAGTCAATTTCGTAACGTTTTTCGACCAACTCTCGGATGCGTATGTGCACGGGTTGCGCCCCAGCAGCCTCTTGAATATCTTTGAAATTTCATTGAAAATGAATTTCTTACTTTTCAGAAAAGAGGAAATTCCATTCGGTGAGCATTCCATTTTGCGGATCTCCGAGCTGGACAAACAGGGGCCTGCATTAGTCAACAAATAATGGGAGGAAGAAGGATGAAAGATCAGAAGATGAATAACTTTGATATTTTTTTCAAAAGACTCCTTCCACTTAGTTCAGCAGTCATTACTTGAACACTTGAACTTGTGACATATTCGGCACATAGGTCATTAGCACTCTTCTGGCAGTATGGTCAAATCTAGTTCACTGTACTTTTTCGAATAATTTCGCTCTGTCGCGTCTCCCGCAAACTCCACTCTGAAACTACGCAACGAGCGAATTCACGCCAAAAGAAAACAATAGACTTGCAGACGATTACAGAGTCGCGGAACTGGCTCAGCTGCGAGGAGGAACCGATGCGATGCCCCTGTTTTACGGCTTTAATCGTTTCGGAAGATTCGAATGCTTGTTAAAGTTTTATCTCCTCTTTTTCACGCTTATTTTCACTTTTGCGCCGTCTTTATTCCACGATCCTCGCACGTTTCCCTCTTTTTGGAGGCCGCATATATATTTTTAATCTCCCTCCTCAACCTGGATTTTGACCACACGTCTATTTACAATTTTGCATTTTACTTTCGAGTCATTTATCGAACCCAGCTCTTGTGGTGAGAGGCACTTGTTAAATTGAATGTCGAGTCAACTCAAAATCTCGATTTTTCAAATTGTATTAACCTGCACGAGATGTATCAGAATTCAGCGGGCCGATTATTGGAACTGATAGAACAAAGTATAGACGAGACAACAGGGATTATGGAGGGAATCCTATGTGGAAGCAGGTGGTGGCAATAGGACATAGGAGGTAGGTAATGGAAAACTAACCTAACGGCAACCCAATAAAGACCCGACAGTTAGTCCATCATTTTTCTTCCTTAGTCTATAAGAACCACCATGTAACCAATAGGATCGCTCCAATACTCCCTATGTCTTCTTTATCTATCCTTTGTCCATCAGTTCAATAATCGGCCCGTGGTATAGATCAAGTTCAGATTGATTTATAAAAAAATCTGTGAAATTCATGCTTCAGCTGTGACGTCAATGTAAAGTTCTCATAAAGCTTTGTTTGTCGCTTAAGTTGAATATAGATTTCAATTCAGTTTCATTATTAAGAGAACCCTATTCTAATCCCTGCTTTTGAATCTGATTCACCTCAGAAATGCTGGACTTCCCTAAGAAGATAAAAGTACGAAGGGTGTTATTCCAAAAATTGCACTTGGTACATAACTAATAGAGTCATTAAAATATCGGTAAAATGCGAAGCATTCATTTTTTTAAGAATTGAGAAATGATTAACATTGAAAGTTGTTTGTAGTTTTCAAAATCCAGCGTAAGCATTCTCGAGTTGCCTCTTCACACTTTCACGAGCAAAGCTTCCCATTTTGTTATTCTTATGAAAATCAACCACGGCTCATAGATCGAGAAACGATAAACACGATCATAAAAGCTAATCCGAAGCAAGCAACTATTCGCGCATTGCGGTACGCTTTTTGCCTATAGTCAAATCTGAAGGAAAATCTCACGACATGCGCCACTCGGATTTAAGACTAAACTGATGCTATGAAAGCAAATGCGTTTATAATCATAATCGTTAGTCATAGCAATTCTGTTCCCAATATTTAATTAGTAAGAATTTGTTTTGTTGAAAGAAAAGTAGATCATGTGCAATACAGTTAGGTATCCAGCTAAATTCGTCTGATGGTACTTGGTGAAAACTGATATGTAATATAAACCTGAAAATTTACGCACTGCCCGGCAAGAATGCATTGAAAGTGGAGCGTGGAATCACAACTAAAAAGTTCGAGTGGAGAGCCAGTTACGTGTTATTGTAAGAGGAAAATGAGAGAAACCGAACACTTAGCCTAACAAAAGAACTCAAAAGCGTAGAAAAAGCTTCCGACACAGCGGGGGAGCCTTGATTAGCTCTTTATCAATCAAAACGCTCGTTGCGGACAAAGGACGTGGGTAAAAAGAAAACAAAAATGGTAAACAAACAAGCTGCTGTTGCAAAAAACAAAGGCTGTTCTGCTTCCGATTGAGTGCCGCGATTTTTATCGATTTCCTCGTGAAGAACGAGTTAAAAACCAGCCACCGAATCTAACCTGAGTCTCGTCCGAAAAGCCCAATTAGAAAAGTTCATTTTTACTGATGGCGCCATTAGGTGATCGGTCCGTATAATATCTGAGCAAGTCTTCATAGCATATACTTTTAATGATTTCTATGAGAAATTTTCGACCGATGCATTAATTAGGAGCCTGTGAAAAATTTTTGTGGTTGATTTTTTTTTTTACATCAGATGAATATTAAAATGGATTTCCACGACCAGTCAAATTATTATTATTCAGGTTGTTTTTCCTTGTCTTCTTTAAGTTGACCATTTCAAATCATCAGATACTTGATAACATTCTGAAAACTTTAAACTCAAGTAAGTCCATAAGCTTTTTTAGAGTGTAAAAATAAAATCAGTCATTTTTTCCCGACGCACACCACTCCTCTCCCCCAAATTCGACTGATAGGTGCCAATTTGGCAAATATTGTTATTCCAAGGCGCTTGTAATAATATTCCAATATTGTGGAAAAGGCTTATGAAAAATTAATCAAACATTCTTTTAATGCTGATTTTGAAAATATATTTCGGCGGCCATTTTCTTGTTCCTATGCTCAATTTTAATTCGTATGTGTTGAGAGGTGTTGGAACTCATTCAAGTTTGTTTGATTTAAGTCAATAACGGAACGGTACGCCATCTTCATCCTTTTCCGAGATCTCTATCCCTTGGTTGGTACCATTGGTAGAATTATCTAGCTAATGCCCACAACTCTACTCTTTCTTGACTCAACCCCACTCCTGTCTTTTACCATCCCCAGACCGAACTCTTGCAACGAGGCCTTACTTTCACTCCATTATTTTGACCCCCTCCTTCAATCGGGTTAAAGTGGATTGCTTTCACGACAAAAATGCTCTTCGGGTCAATCTGCATTCATTTAACTCCGGTCTCGTAAGTTGTACCCTGCTGATTTAAGTGCACACGAGAACCCCTCGGTCTTGTCACTGCCTCACGCAATTTTCCGTTTTCCCTTTTTCCCCCTTTTTTATGCATTGAGGGGTTTCTCGGTGAGATTCCATGACAATTTGCATTCCTCCTTCATCTATAGCTCCTCTCCCGTTTCATCTAAAGAATATCGGATAAAAGAGGAAAAATTTGGTTCCAAAACATCAAAATCTAATTAAATTTCACCTCATTTCTAAGTAAATTTGAAAATGCTCATCAGTGGGAAATTAGATTCATCTCGGTGTCAACAAAATTGTACAGCTCTTCCTTTTCCTCATGAAAAAACCTTCTACACTGATTAGAACTATACGTTAGAATCCGTCAACTTTATAACTTAACATGTTTAAACAGGAAACAGTAACTATTACAATTTTTAGGATTTAGTAAGAAGAAAGGGATTGTTGATAAAAGTTCAAAATATTAGCAACGTTGTACTTTTTCCCTTCCAATAATCCCTATATATTTCAGTTTTTTTCGGGGATAGTAATGTTAAATATCTTTTTTTTATTGCAATCAAAAAAATATTCCATTTCCTTCAACCAAAACATTGAATTTTTTCTAAAAAGTAAAACGAAACGAAATTTCTTGGAGATTCCTACCGACAATAGGTCATTTTTTCATGTTTGTCTGAAGCACATCTGGATGCGGGTGCCTTATATGTATAGATGTGACAACTAAATTAAGGACTGTCATTATTCGAATTTATTTTCATTTAAGTGCAATTATATATCCTCATTTCACCATCCTACGTAAAAGTACATGCATCGCAAAAAGGCTGAAATACGAGGGGTGTTGCAGATATAAGATGCCATTACCAGTCGCTATCGAAGCATTTTTTTCTCTCTTATTTTATCACATAACGCTCGCATGGGGGCAGGACCTTTGTTTGTTTTTTTATGTGCCAAGGTTTAAATTGGTGGAGAGGCACTAGAGAACAAAAATTTAAGCGGTGGAGGGCAGAACGCGATTAGACATTGCGAAGTCATCGGAAAATGGGGAAATAAATTAATCCAAAGGGAAGGGATAAAGGCAATAGTGACGTTTATAATGTTCCGGACGGGTAAATGGTGAGTGGTCGGAGAGCGGGCAGGGTGTCGGAGAACAAAAGTAATAAAGGTCCGAACAAACAGTAGACCTTATCAAGGCCGGCTAAGTTTCCGCCGAGCATCAAATCAACCCCTGCGACTTTACCGGCACCTTGCAACTTGCAACTTTTACACCCTCCTTCCCTTCTCTTCCCCTCTCTTCGACAGGTTTACGCCATTCAATCTTACCTCAAAGGAAAACCAGGCATGCGCCTGTAAACTCCTCCTAATAAACAATACAGTTATACGGCCTAGCTACTCGCTCTCATTCATTCAATGATACTATTAAACTCTTTCCCGACAGAAGCAATTTCCTCCGGGAAAAATCGATTTATGCGCTTCAGCCAGCAATAAAATTATAGAGTTGCGCTTTCGGTAAACACTTCTGTCTAGTATCCTTCTGTTTCTACGTTTTTGATTGGGTTAAAGCTTGATGTAATCAAACATGTGTAATAAGAGGTATAATACTGTGGCTATGCATCCGATGAATAATCAACTCTCCAAAATGTATAAAAAACGCACCGACCTTTCAGAAATGATTCTTCATTTATTATATGTCATACACACATCGAGTAGACACTATACGTCCATTATTTAATTCTTTCAGGTCATAGAAGTTTTAAAAGTGCTGCAATCCGTTTATATGTCCATCTATGCTCCCACTATAATTGTTGCTTTGTCGAGAGGGCAAAAAAATAATAAAAAAAATAAACGGGGGTTTTATTTCCTGAATATCTTCATTTCTACCTGGAGGAGTGCATCGATGCAAAATGCCCTCATGAACATTTACGCCTTTTATTTGTTGAAGCAAAATCTTACAATCGGTTTAGAACAGCGCAGCGGTTACATTAGCGCTTATCATCTTTAACATAGCGTTAGCTCCAGCGCCTTCAGTTTTTATGTAGGCAACGTGGACAACCTTTAAGCTCGAATAGTTGCATTCAGGGATTGCTATCTTCGCAGTCCACCGCCTTGTGTCGGTAGAGTTGCTTCGATACTTGCTTCGCCAATTAATCCAATTTCTTAAATATTCCGGATTGAGTGTTTGGCAGGAGGGTATAAAGTTAACGTGCAGAACTAGAGAGAGGCATAATTCTCCTCGATCATAATTTGATTTACAAAATAAAATATAAGTCATTTGATGACGTTATATTTTTCCATTTTTTTAATACCGAAGACCGAGAAAACTCAAGTTTCGCTAATTTAACTTCACCGCCAGGGAAGATGCATAAAAAAATGACGTTTGAAAAATTTTGTAAAATTTAGCTCGTAGTAACATCCAAACTTCACAAATCTACAAAAAGGAGAACAAATCGAAGGTCAATAGTGCCCGTGAGATACGCGATGAGATTTTACCGTAACGCGAATCTGGACGATCAATATTTTGACAGGCCTTCCTTTTTATCACAACAACTGGACAAAATCTATATCGTCGTAATATTGCGCAGAGACAACTCGAGCATTTTTCAACATACTCGATCGTTTCGAATGCCTTCTCCGTTTGAAAAACAAATTTTTAGAAAAATTCATAACATAACTCGTAATAATCTTGTATAGATAATCATACTGCAATCAACAATAAAAATGCATTTGCATATTTAAGGAGGTTAAATACGTAACAATTTAGTTGTCGAATGGAGTTTGACACCAGACGCGATCGTCAACATTACGCCTTAATGACGATTTAGCCGACGATTGTGGCGCGATTATGAATATATCAAGGACTTGATTCGATAAGAGGGCGTCAACAGAAGTCAAAGCTTGGAGCAAAGCAGAGATCAAGCTCTCAGAGCCGGGGCGACAATGAGCGAAATCAAGGCGTTAATACCATAAATGATGAATAGCGGGACTGATTGGTATTTTTGTGTAGTTTATAAATAAAAATCGAGCTCTCATTCAAACCGCGGTGGATATATATAAATACAGGAGCGGATGACATCTATAAAATCGTCGCTCTTCTAACATAAGGGTGTATCTCCATTTTTACATGAGCCCCAGAAAGCACTGAAAGATATGGAGAACAAGGCTCAAGTGAAAATGGAATTATGTGAGAGGAACGTGGAAACGGACCAATAATTCCGTCCTCGCGCGCCAATCAAGTGTGAAAATATTCGCCACCCTCGACCCTCATTGAGCGGGCCCCCGCTCAACTCCTTCCCCACCTGATCACCGATAAATCAAGTTATCAGAGTTTTCATTATATTTTATTTCCTATTCTGTTTTTATTCACTATTACGTCCGCGGATGTTTTTATTTTTCATCGTCGCTGCCCGCCCCTCCCCGCACTTATAAAAGCTCCCCTCGGCCATTCTGAATGAATGACCCGCCTCCCCCCACCCCCTCCCGTCGCAGTCGTCATGCCGGGGTTTTTTCATATGTCATCGCGATTGCCGCGCGCGGGAATGTGGGGAGTTTGCGAATGGCGGGGTGCGACTGCGGTTTTTGCAATTAAATTTCGAGTTCATTAACGTAATTATGGGCGAGGGGCAACTCGTGCTATTTTCATAATGCTATCCGCCACCGCGGAATCATCGATCGTCCACTTGATGGGCTCGAGCGAGATCGCCTCGTGAACGCGTTCGTGTGTTTTATAGCTGTTAGATACTATTAACTACGCACAGGGAAGCCGTTTTAGGCCACATTTTGGAGGGAAATAAGTGTGGAGTAGTTATAGGCTTGATTAATTGTAAATTCTGTCGTGCTGAAAATCCAAAGTTGAGAATATATATTTTTAATGTGGAAATACACCAAAGGAAAATAATTCAGTTGTGATATTTGTAGTATCACAGAGAATAAAGCTTTGGTTACAAGGACTAAAATTCAGCTCATGTGGAACGCTATATTTTTTGGTCCATTTAACCGAAGTTTCCAGTCCTAGGAAGCGAATTTTAGCTCGGATAGCCGAAGTCAAATCATATGGACTAAAGCGCGGCAACATGAAACGAAAATTTGTGATAATTTTTATTTTCTTTCAGTTCAGTTTAGAGAGTAATATTCAGATTTGGAATTGAGTCATCTGAAATAAAGGGACTTTAAACTGCTCATTCTCGGTTTCAACTTGGTGTGGCTTACTTCTTCTCCCTTGAATTCTGTCCAAAAAATATGCGCCATGGAAGCAAAATAATATGAACAGAACTACAGCACCTCTTTTTTTTCGGTGATTGTTTTTGTGCACCTCCTTAGCGTCCTTTCCTATCATTTCAGGCGAGACAAAGACGGAACGGTTTTAAATGAGCCCTCTCTAAATTTTTTCAAAATTTGCTTTTTGTAAAACATCCCCTACAGTAATATTTGCCAGTGATTTTGAGAACTGGTGTACTTACCTAGAGGTATTCGATATAAAATATGAATCCTCAATACCAAAAATAGTGAAATTCATGAGAGGGAACATTTATTTTACCTTTTTCCAAGTGAGAGAGATAAATGGCGCTAAAACAAAACGGCCTTGACGTAAGGGACGCGAGAGGGGGGGGGGCAAGAGGATGAGAATGGGGTCTCAAGCTTTGGACGGATATCTACATTCCATTCGATTGCCCCCAAAAATCTCTTGTTGACATTAGCTGGGATTGCTTCATTTATTCTTTAGATGGAGGGGTGATTTCACGCTTGGTAGGTTACCCCGCCCCCTCCTACTGCCTGTCCATTTTCGAAAAGATGCTCGTAAAGAGCCACCAGTCCACTTGGACGCAAATCGAATTTGTAATCGTTTGTCAAACAGCCTCCGCACTGCCTCCTGACTGCTCCTTGACTGCTTTCACGTTGGTTGGCAGTTTGGTGGGCTTCTAACTGCCGTCTACAGCAAAAGGGGTGTCACTCATTTCCAACACTTTTTTGCAAGGTGTTCTCCAATCAAAGTTATGATGGTGGGCATTCTCCGTAATATTTTTCGGACAATCAATCTTAAGTATGTATGTAATAGTTTTTCAAGTTGAAACCTTAAGAAAAACGCGTATTTTCTTCATTTTTTTTTTTAAAAAAAAAATAAATACATCAACAATTTCAAAAAATGAAGATTTTTTTCATTTTTTGCACATCCGTTCTTTCCTAGGCAAAACAGAAATGAAGAACATAAATTTAAAATCCGATTAGTGACATCGTATGTTGCTAAGATTGAACCCGGTGTTCCTTGCTGTAAAAAAACTTAGATGGCTTCGCTTGTTGCAATTTTAAATGAACAATGTCATCGTTTTAGTCTCATTTTCAAGCTACTAGATTCCTATTGAAAAAAGTCAGTTGTACAATCTCAGCAACATCTGATGGCACATTAGATTTTAAATTTCCACTCTTCAAATTCCACCTTGTAATGCAACTTTTCGAACAAGAGGAGGTTCAAGCGCAATATCATCACGGTTGAGAAGGAATCGATCAAACCTCCTCCAGTCCCCTCCCCTTCGCTAATTTCTGAGTGAAAATAATCGCAGTTTGATAAATAAAAAGTGTTACCCGTGCTCGCGCAGGCTCATTCATGGAAATAATAAGCGAGAGGGACCAGTTGCGAAACGCAGGACATATGGCCGTGCCCGACATGCAAGGGTGCTTGAGCGAGGCGGCGCGGCGGACCAGCACCCGATTCACCCTGCAGTATCTGCGGCCGCTCGCTGCCAGATGGCGCTCAAATCGCCCGATTCCGCATCGAGCCTCTCACGTCGCGGTGCTCCATGTGGCATCCGCGCCCCGACCACCCCGACTATTACAAGCGCCCGTGTAATAGAGACATATTGCTCTGTTTATAAATAGTTCATGGATGGTCAACAAAGGTCATTGCGTGATTCGTAATCGCCCAATTCGCCGACTGATCGACTCCGCTATCGCGTTTATTGACAAAAATCGATTTTGCATTAACTTTGTGTCGCTTTTGTTGATCTTGCCCGGGTATTGTGTTAGCTGTAACGTCGGCGCCCCTCCCTCCCCCGCTCGGCACCTGTGTACATTCGGCTGGCGGCGGTACTGAAATCACTATCCTCCATCTGTGTAGTCACATCATAAACACGGAAGGCACTAGCACATACCTGCGTTCACTGAGCCTTTAATGCCAGAAAATGACAAATTTTGAATGCTAAGACCATTTTTCAACTACTAAGGGTTGCAAAAAACATTTTGCCCCTAAAAAGTCAATATCGATCATGGCCGAAATGCGAAACCACGTATCTCCGTTTTCAAAGTGTAGAAGACTTGCTGTCCAACTTTATTTTTTCTTTGGAAAACTAGTCATCGTAATTTTTTGAATACTTACTTGATTTTGCCTCTGTAAGCGGAACACTGTGCGTTTCCAAACTACGAGTGTAACGTTGGCTTGTTTCGATCTACTCGAAAAAATGTAATGGGAGCGGAAATTTGGAAACATCGCAATGGGGGATATACGGTTTTGCACTTAACCATCCATATAATAACACTGAAGAAATAATATGCTGTTTTAGCATCTAGGGTGTCAAAAATGTGTCTGGTGATCCCAAGATGTTGCTTTTACTGCCCCCGCAGTTAACGTTACATCCTGTGAATGTAAGTGCAACTGCGGGGAAATCAAGGCAGCATCTTAGGATCACCAGACACATTTTTGACATCCTAGGTGCTAAAACAGTGTAACATTTTTTTCAGTGGATATAATATGATGAGAATTGAAAGTTCCAAATTTTCTCGATGAAGTATTGTTCAGCATAACTGAAGAAAACACCACCACTAATAGTACATTTTAATGGACATTTTGCTGGATGAACACTGCAGCGCAGACACACACCGACGGACTAAAATCAGAGAAGGTGTCTTCACATAGCAAACTTGAGACTCGGAGGCTCCAAAGTAAGTTCCGGGATCCGCTGAAATCCGTAAATTTTTAACGAGATCATCACAGGGCGCTGACGACGGGCCAAGACACCCCCGCGACCCTCGTCCCTCAGGTCGGGTTGACCTTACCCTTGGTAGGCGGGCGCAGTATGGAGTGGAAACAGATAGAGTTAGTTGTCGCCGGATTAACGGGCGCTTCCATCCCCGGTGAAATCGAGTGGATAAAATAAGAATCCGGGCCGCGACACGGCGGCCCTCGAAAAAGGGGTCGCTAATGAACAAGGGATTAGATCAGGCAAGTAATAAAATAATTAAATGGACGAGGCTCCGCGCCACGCCTTCGTGTCTTCTCCGTGTCCCTGCGCCGAGCGTCCTTGCTCCTCGCACACGACTGCCTCCCGAATCTCACGCTCCACGAATTTGTCGCCACTCTGATATGCGTAATTATTTTATGGAACCATTGCTGATCGCTTCACTACATGGCTCCGCGCGTAGGACCTCTGACACGTGCCGCCGCACAGTGATAAAAGTCATTCCAACATGAACTTTCGAGCTTAAACTGAACATTTTTATGTTTACTGGCGACTGTGCCCCTCGATTATGTAGCATCGCGTCCAAGATATTGGACTCTATGTTCACCCTTGATATACTGCCTGCTCATATCGTCCAAGATCATGGACTCCATGCTCATCGCTGAACTTCTCACTTCTTGCTTGAGCATGGAGTCCAAAAGCAAGTAAATCTCCTTAGTTTTAAAGTTCATCACGTTAGAAAATCGTATAATTGCGTATCTAATCTAACTGAGCTACTTAACCTAACCTACCTAACTAAAACCTCACCTCACCTAACTTAACCTCAACTCACTACCTAACCTAAGCAATGCACAACTTTTTTCGAGAACACATTTTTTCGTCTTTATTCACAAAAATTGTCTGAATAAATTTTTGGACCCTATGCTCGTGTATTGTCAGAGAACACCTGCATCTCACAAGTTTGATCGTAACGCTATGCTCACTTCGATTTTTCGAAAAAATTATCCCGCGAATTAAAGTGAGCATGGATTCCAAGGTCTTGGACGTGATGAGCAACCGAACATTATATAGCTGAGCATGGAGTCCAATATCATGGACGCGATGCTATATTACCTGCCCCTCGGCCTTTTAGCGGCCCAGCATCTCTCCTAGGCGCTTCGCGCATCGCGTTTAAGTTTCAAACTTACATGGAGCCAAGTAGCGGTAGGAAAATGTTAACTTACGTTTGAAGCTTAAAAATTATATTTTAGTGGTGAATTTCTCAAAGAATGTATCTTTAGTTGAAATCAATTACATTTTTATCAAAACCTGTACTCATCCGACTTGTCTTCCAAGTCCCTCATTTCATGTTCCACATATCCCACCAACTGGCTTCTCTGTGCGCCGGATGGTACTTGAATCGTAAATTTGGCGTTTTCCCGGACGTCGATGGTGACGCTACATATATACTCTTAAATCTAATGTTTGCCTATGCCATATCGATCCGAGGAGTGATTCTTTTTAAGGCTGCTGTGACTGTGACAATACTGGTTACTCTATAAATTTTCCGTCATGATTGGTGATGGCTATCTCTATGACACCCCGATCACATGCTACGTTTCATAGAATTTTTGAAATTTATACTTTTAGAACCACGAGCCACTCAAAAGTAAAACATTTTGTAAGATATTAAAATTTATTCGAAGAGATACTTCTCACCGATCAGTAAATTACAAGTATTGTCAGGATTTTACCAATTAAAAGGACAGGAGTTGCAATTTCGGAGGCGTGTTTCGCCAAACGAAACATTCCTTTTTCCCGAAGAATACTAGCAATTTAGAGCCCATCCGGAAAAATTTTTTTTCCTTTCAAAGTAAAGTATATGAGTTTAAAGAGGTTCAAAAGTAAAAATCCTATGGTTAATTATAGCTGCATGATAGAGGGGGAGGGAGGGGGGGGGAGAGAGAGAGAGAGAGGCAAGAGCGA
The DNA here is from genome assembly GCF_918797505.1 of Bemisia tabaci. NCBI lineage: Eukaryota > Metazoa > Arthropoda > Insecta > Hemiptera > Aleyrodidae > Bemisia > Bemisia tabaci. The sequence goes on from NC_092798.1 coordinate 19,576,105, forward strand.
CTGTTCACTCATTGAGGACTCCGAGGCGCAGTGAATATCGGAGCATTTAACCACCGATTAAATAAATGGCTCTGTCACCCAAAAAACTGTGTCCATTTTTCCCCTCGCCCCCGGCACCCTCCCCCTCCCCCTCCTTCGTAGGGGGGAAGGATCGCTCGTTGGGCTGGTTGAGGCCGCTCGTAAATTTCTCGAAATTAAAAGCTCCCGAAAAAAACTTGTCACATGCTTGAGGCGCGACGACGCGACGCGATGAGCGCAATCTGGTTTTGATAGTGCGCGGGGCCGGAGGGGAGGGGGGATGCGGGTGGGAGGCCTGGAACCACCACCGACAGCGGTTTCGCGACAATTAGATGCACTAACACAATTAGAGCCGAGCTATTAGATAGCTTAACACAATTAGATGACTCGAAAACCTGACACATGCTCGCCTCGTTTTCGCGCTGCCAGTCATCGCGACCCGACCCCCTAACTCTACCACTCCCCCCCTCTCCCACCGTCGTCGTGATCTTGGTCTCTGTGCCCCAGCCCCTGAATTTTTGAGGGGTCACGTGTTCGGTCTGTCGAAAATCCCATTCGGCTCTTGGTGAATGAACGGTTGGATCTAGTACAATGAGAAATATTTTCCTGTGACTTGTTCTTTTGAAAGTCATACGAGCTTTGAAAGCTTTTAATTAAAGAGATAGGTAAATAAATGAAAATTTCAATATGGATGTGTCTATGCATGTTGATAGACATATTCAAACGATATGCCAACCGTTGATAGACAAGTGAGGAAAGCACGTCGCTCTATTGAGGATAAAGCTTCAAGACATGTGCCCGTGATCCATAAGTAAAAACAAGCAGGAAGCTCCAACGCATTCGCGTCGGAAAGCGGCTCTGGCGACGGTAGGTAGTTGTTACGCGTTTACGGTTTCCTTGGTAACCTTTGTTTGCTATCAGCTGATGTCGAGTAGTATGACTAGGAAGCTCCCACCACGGCATTCTTCGAAAAAAGCGCGAAAAACTTATAGATTTGAATTTTCAAATTTTAAACGTAAAGTACATTTTTTCCAGTGCGAGATTGAAGCACAGACCCGTTTTGAATTATTGACAGTATCACCATGATTCCAAAAATACACTACACAACATAGCATTCGCTCACAGGAAAAAGATATCAATTAAAATAAAATCAGTCCCCCCTAAACAGCAGAAAATGGCGCCGATTCCCATCAACCAACACGCGGTCTCTCCAATGTAGCATGTTCCGTTGATACTCCCCAGCTGGGACCGTCCGGAATAGCAGCTCTAGTGCAAGCACCAGAGCCGCTAAAAGGAACACTCATAAGTTCATAGAATAGTGGGTACATCCAAACAAAAAATTTGGTGTTTAATACAGACAGAAGCGCAATCCCTACAACCAGAGTGCACCAGTGTGTGAGAGATCATTCAAATTTGGGTAAAAATTAAGAAATGCTGAAATCCTTTGCACTTTACACACCCCTAACAACATTCCTATAAAGCCTCAAAATTCAGGGAAATTCAGAATGGAGATGTTGCATGTGTGAGGAATTTGCGATTTAACTATTGATTCTTATGTAAAAGTTCGCGAGAAACACGATGGTGCCACTGGTTTTCTCTGAAATCAACTCCCAAGCTCAAAAAAAGCTCTCAAGTTGAGGCCAAAATGGAGGGATATCCCACGCTATCCTGAGAGTCCACCTTTACATCAAGACAAACTTTCCATGCAAAGGATGGGGAGCAAATACATTGACAGGGCTGCCACTTTATTTGGGGACTCCAAAACTGAAAACACGGCAACCCTGCTAATGGATTTGCTCCCTATCGTTGCATGGAGAGTCCGTCTTGATGTAGACGTGGACTCTCAGGATAACGTGGGATATCCCTCCATTTTGACCTCAACTTGAGAGCTTTTTTTGAGCTTGGGAGTTGATTTCAGAGAAAACCAGTGGCACCATCGTGTTTCTCGCGAGCTTTTACATAAGAATCAAAAGTCAAATCGCAAATTCCTCACACATGCAACATCTCCATTATCGGCAAAGATGGTTTTCTCATTTCAAAATCCTCGGTTAATAGCCAATTAGGACTTGACTCGCTGCTTTAAACCTCCAGAAAACAGCACAACTTTAACCAAATCATAAAGCTAAAAACCTCCCCCACGCCATAAGCTCAAAACCAGACGAGCGACGTCGACTTTGATTTCGTTTTTATCTCGTCCAATTTACATCGTCGATGCGCGCATTGCGGTTGCATATATTTAGGCGTCGGGGTAATTAAAACCGGAAGCAGTGCAGGGTGTTTGAGGTAGGTAAGAATCCGGATCGGAGGGCAAGACCTGATGATGGTTCGAGGGGATTTTATTGGACGCATAGAATAAGATACCGTAGCAGATAGGAGTTAGCCTCATAAATCTATCTTGTTATATTATCTTTGACAGCACCTAGTCCTGCCCGCTGCCGCTGCTCTTGCCACCGTGCAAAAAGCGCGTAACTTTGACGAGGAACACCGCGCAGATAGGCGGTTTTTGCCGCGAGGCGGTCAGCCCTGCAGAGGGGGCTGGAGGAAGAAGGGGCAGAAGAATTGTGATGGCGGTCCATCAAAAATGCGGGAGTTCTTATCTTAATCCAATCTCACCGCAGGAGCTTTCGGGAAGGGGCCCAGAAAAGGGTTGCAAAATCTCTGCAAGCATCAAGTAAATATAAATATATTTTCCTGCCATTATTATTATGATTATTGTCGCTGCTATCTCCGCGGCCTTATCTAAACTCTAGTTCCTCTCTAAATTATGCTCATTTGAATTTACTGTTTTTGCCTCTCCTTCTACCCTCTTCTCCTCTTCTTTCCTTTCCTTCCGGTTTTTTTTGTAGGTCTGTCACTTTTTCTCTTCTCTTTCGGTTTGAATAAATTTTCTTCCTAGGAACCAGAGAGATAAGTCAACAATCAAAGTATTCAGAGAAAAGTAGAGAGACAAATTGAGTCTATTGTATTTGCAAAGTAAAATGGAATTTTGATACCTACCTTTTTCCATTTCTTTCTTTTTCTATTCATAAAAAAGAACCTGAGTGAACAATCAAAGTATTTAGAGAAAAATAGAGCGAACATTTGAGTTTATTATATTTGCAAAGTTAAATGGTATTTTACTATCCACCCTTTTGCCATTTCTTTTATTTTCTATTTATAAAAAAGAGCCTGGGTGCCAGAGAGTGATTCTATTAAAATATCAGGACCTGTATTTTTTTTCTTATTTCAAAAGTCTAAAAAGTTGGAGCAAACATTTTGGTAGATCATATTCAAGAAATGCCAGGCTGACCAATATTTGTTATTAATTCAAACAATTTTCCTAATGCGGCTGTAATTATTAGTCCCAAGTCAGAATGTGGTTTCGTAGCAAAATGAAAACATAATATTTGTGGGCAATGGTTTGACGATGAGTATGAGCACATTCAAGTGTCAACACCGAGTCTCGAATACATTAATACCTGAGTATTTGACATTTATCTCAGGAAAACAGCCTTCTTTTCATCGACGTCGTGTCCATACCATACGTGAGCACTACTATAAACAATGGGTTGCACTTGATGATACAAGTAATTGGGTGTATTTCTGCCGAACGGAACTATGTGCATTAAGACATGAGCCCTGAAACCCGTAAGAATATATGCATGACAGGGCTTATGCCATAATTCACATAGTTCCGTTTGGCAGGAACACGTCCAATTGATCCCAATCCACATAAAGGATACAACTAATATCACCGATACAGGAAGACAAATATTTCATTGAGATCAAAACTCATTTTCACGAACCAAACTCAGAGTGTAATAAGTCGGAAAATGTATCAGAATTCCTCATATTTTGACAATTTCGTCTTTCGGAACCAATTATAGCTCTCTAGAAGGACCCTCTCCGAGGAGATTCAAGATACTGCACGCGTCCAAATCTACTCGAGTTGTTTTCAAAATTACACTGGATTTTAAAAAATTAAGGAATTCCAAGCACTATTCCCTGGAATTTTGAAAGAAACCTACCGATATTTCAAATTTTGAGCTCATTTGTTTTCTCAACGCCAAAAATAACATGTAATCCTCAGAATTTCTCCCAACTATCACCGCCGAAGCAGGAGTGAACACAAAAATTATAAAGTAATTAACAGATGACTACCAGCCCTCCTATGATGAATTACACCACCAATACTGTTCACACTTTCCGACATCCACCGTTGCCTCTCAATTAAAAAATTCCAAAATTTTCAACTCCGGCTGAGTTTGCTCGGCGAAGAATTGTCATACATGTTGGAAACGATGTTGCCAACGCGCCGAAATTTATCTGCGGCGTAATCAGAGGAGACTGGGTTGTCTCTGCTACTAGCCCTTTATCTTGAACGTTGACGCTCCTAATTATGTCATGTTCTCTGTTGAAATGATTTACGCTTGTCGCGGTGCGCCATGGCGCGGCCCGCCGCACACTGGATCGAGTCATGGCAGAAGTGGACAAAATTTGGAAACTTTTTAAAAGCTTATAACACCGTTTATACACAACTTTGAGGTTCTTAAAAGTGGTTTCATTGGTTTAATCGTGAAATTTTCTCCTGGAGGTACCCCTTGAAATTTCAAATACGACGAAATAAACATAAACATTTGCGGTTTTTGTTGATAATTTCATGTCCGACTTCTCTAACTGACTCGACCCACTGTGCGCTGGGCGCGAGACTGCAATGTAACGCCGAACGCCACCCGGCCCACACAGCCCGCGCCAAGTCACTCACATCCCAGCTATCGGATTTAAATTAGTCCTCCTTTTCGTCTTTCCTGGTAGACTGCGGGATGTAAAGTCATAATGACTCGAAAATTAATGCCACCCTGGCATAAAAAATGTTTGGCTAAAAAAATGTACAATATTGTGCCGTCAATGAGTATAGGTTATTCATTAAATCAATTAGAGAACGCCAGTTTAAAGAACAAGGAAAAAGAGGTAGGGGTTAAGTCGCAACTTGGACATTTCCAATTAATTAATTAATTAATTGTGGTAGTTCCCAAAGAAATTACATTACCTGACAAAATTTTGCGGTACTGCCCCAACTTGAGTTGCGGTATTACCAAAATTCATTGGAAATGTCCTGTCATAAAACAAATCGGGGTAGTGCTACACTTTTAGGGGATAACCAAACTTTTTTTCCGTGAAAATAGTCAACAGTGCGGCCTGTTTGTTTTTGGTTTTGAAGTGAAATATGAATATACGAACTTTGAATATAAATAAAATTTAAGCATTTCGATCGTTAGAAAACACTTTGAAAACATTATTCAGTAATTCGTGTGATCAAAATTATAATTCAGCACTTAACACGAAATCAATTCAAATTTTATTTGGAAAGGTTTCATACATAAACAATCAGAAGATTGTTGCATGAAAAGTTGGAAGGAAGCTTAAAGGCGATCTCATTCATGTTTCAACCAAACCAAGTTGAAATTTTTCCTAAAGTGAAGTTTATGAAATCTTAACGACTGAAATTTTTAATTGGATTTACCGACGGAAAAAGTAATATTTTGCTAAAAATCCACAACATGCAAAATTAAATATCAAAATAACGGCTTTCTAAAATGGAACAAAAACTCTCAGAGCAACTTGTGCCAAGCATACTTTTACACCGTAGAATGAAACAGAGATTCCTACAGTTTTTTCCGGTGACAAAAAATCAGACCCCAGTCAGCAGGTCCTCGGAAATCACAAACCAACATCCTTACATTCCACAGACCTCAGACCACTCGCCCAACTGACAAATTATAACACTAATTCCTCCTCCCAACCTCAATAGTGCATTTAGCCCATTCATAAATCATCCCGTAAATTTGTTTAAATATAATGTGGTTTTATCATCAAACTATCGGGACAACAACTCATAAATTTCTCTCACTTCCTCTTCCCTGCTTCCCGTGCTTGGTTCCGAATTCACAGCATTCGGTCGAGCACTGCTGCGCGAAGCAAGAACGTCATATGAGCCTTCAGATGCTGCCAAATTTCCTCCGTTAAGATACGAATTTCCAGGAAAATAAATAAATATTTTTCCTCCAATTTTTCAGTGAATTTTATTCACAATCAGCTCTCAATCACCTGCAAATTTCAAGAGATGATAATCATAACTCTCCTGGAAATTTAACTTTTTATCGGAGGAAATTTGACAACTCTCGAATGTTCATACGGCGTTTTTCCCTAGAGCAGGGGACTGGTGTGTGGTTGGAGGTGAAAGTAAGTCCGTGTTTTCGGTGGGATGCTCATCATAGTTCGAGGTTAAATGACGATTAATTTGTCTGCAGGGGATGCGGAATGGAGGAAGGGGGTTGCAGGACAGGGGTAGGCAAAGAGCGAAATCAAGTGCTCGGGAGTGTTGGCGTGTTGAAGTGATGTTTACGGTTTGAGCTTCCGGCCATCTCTCTTTCGTGCTTCCTGAGGCGAGGTGTCAGGACGGTCCAGGGCCTGGTTTTGGTCCCGGTTCTGTCCCTGATCCCTGGGAACGCGCCGCGCGCCGAGTTATCAAGATCACCCGATGACTCGCCCAGCTGCTCATGCGACCCGGAACCCGGATTCGGGAGGTGTTGACGAATAAAATTGATCTTCACCCCCGCATCGTTCGACAAGGGTTTGTCTATAGAAGTATCTTCCTCGCCCTCTATTCCTGCGTGTATATTCCGGTTGTCTTCCGGGCGGTAATTATTCGGTTTGGGATTCTGCGTGTGAACGATTGGAAGCAAATTTTGAAGAAAGAACACTGGAAAAAAAAAAAAAAACACATACACACACATTGGATCTAGAGTCCAGACTCTTGAAAACGTTGCCAAGAAAAAATACTCTTGATTCAATCGGATTTTTGCTTGAATCAAAAACGAAATCCGCTATTTGACCTATGAATCTACTTCACCCTACCATCAATTTCATTACGCTGGAAACTAAAATGAGTTGAATTACACAGTGATTAAAACATTCATATTTATTGTATTAGGAATAAGTACAAATGCGTACACAAGACACCTGAAAAAATAATTCACGTACGTAGTATTTTAAATCAAATGATTTTTCCTCGTTTTCAAATTCTTTTGAAGTTCATAAATCATGATATCTGAAAGCTTTTGGTTTTTTTCTTTTCTTTCTCTCATTGGAAAAAAAAACACATTGGATCTAGAGTCTAGACTCTTGAAAACATTGACAAGAAAAAATGACTCTTGATTCAATCGGGTTTTTGCTTGAATCAAAAGGAAATCCGCTCAAATTAAGAGGCTTGGTTCTTAATTTAAGCTAGATTCTGATTGAATTAAGGGTACTTTTTCTTGTTGATGTTTTTAAGCGTCTGGACTCTAGAACTAATGTGTTTTTTTTCCCCAGTGTTCCTATCATACTTCATTTTTTGAGTGGAAAAACTATTTAACGTTGATTTTGAAAAACTTCCGTGATTTTTCTTCTCCTGAGCAAAGGAATTCTGGAAAAACTTCAGGGAGTAATTTTGGTTCGTTCTCCTTTAGAAAAATAAAATAGGAGCGGAGATTTTTAAAACGGCAAAACGAGATACGTGGTTTGAGAGTTTCATCGTCGAGTTCTGAACATCATTTTCTCCGGTGCGGTATCTCAAAATTTCCGCTCCTATTTTAATTTTTCGAGAAGAAACTAGTCAACTTTACAGCTTATGAAAGTTTTACTGAGTATTCTACTGACAGAGAGGAAAATTCTGAGAAGTTTTCAAGAATTAAGTTGACTAGTTTTTCGGAGAAAAAATAAAGTTTGACAGGAAGTCTGCAGCTTCGTAAATGGAGAAACGTGGTTTTGCACTTACGCCATCAATACATAAGTGATGAACTATAGGTCATTTCATTCTAATAAGCTGTATTTTATTACATGGCTATGCAAAAATCAAATTTTGTTTTCTTATTGTCATATTTTCCGATCATGCGAAAATTGAACATTACCACCGCAAACATTTTTTTAGCAGAAATGGTTCACTATAGTTTGCAGCACAGGAGGTAAAAGGCGCGTCCTCCATAGCAAGCTGAATACTTTTCATTTACATTCTATATCTGAACCAGAATTATCAAATTGGTGCATATTCCTGATGCACCTCATCCTTTTTAGTGAAATTCTCTTAAAAAGAAATGGTGTTGGGCAATTATCCTTGCACAAAATGAATGAATAAAACGGGGAAAAATGATAATTTTGGAATGTTTCAACTCCAGATTAACATTTGATTTACAACTTACTTGGATAGATTTATGATGCTGTCGCTGTGCAAAAACTTGTCTCAGTTGATTCACATATAATCATGAAAGTCAGTTAATCTTATACACTTCCGTGATGTGTGATGGTAAGCAAAGGGAAAAAAGTGAATTTTATTATAACGATATCGCTCACTCTCTCCAGCACAATCTACGGCTAAATGTAAATAATATTCGTACAGTTGTAAAAATGCTAAAAATAGGATCTTCAGGCGCCACAGAACTAGAAATATTTTACATAACTGAGCTCCATTACGTTAAGAGTACGTTCCAGATTTTAGGCTTCAATCCAGCAACAGTGTAAATTTTTTTATTATTATTATCCTTTAATTTTGTCACTTATTGCCGGAAAAGTCATATGTAACTCAAAGGTCGCATCTTTTTTGCTAAAAATGCCTCAACACGTCGTTTCTTATACTCGGATTTTTAGAAAAATCAATTGAGGGGCTTGGAGGACAAGGCACATAAGTGCAGTGTTTGCTGCTTCAAGAAATACGTGTTTGAAGTTTCGAACTTACATGAATCCTTATGGCAGAAAGGAAGTTCATACTGACTTTTTGATGCTTAAAAATAGGAGTTCGGGAGCAAATTCTTCACAGAATATGCGTTAAGGCTGGTTTTCCTAAAAATAATGTATGACTCAGTTTTTTTTCAAAAACTGCACTTATGCGCCTTGTCCTGCAAGCCCCTCAATTCTGCCATGAAGGAAGAACGCCGTATAAGTCTTCAGACGTTGCCATTTCCTTAAATAAAAATCTAATTTACCAGGAAAATCGTAAATTTTTTTCTTTAATTTTTTCAGACAATTTAGTTCGCAATTTTATCTAAAATGCGTCTACAAATTTCAAAGAGAAATACGCATTTTTTTCTTCAAAAATAAATGATCAGTCCGGGACAATTTAGCAACTATCGAATGTTCATACGACGTTCTTCCTTACACTGGAAAAAAAACACATTGGATCTAGAGTCCCGACTCATAAAAATATCGACAAGAAAAAATACTCTCGTTCAATCGGATTTTTGCTTAAATCAAGAACCAATCCTCTTAATTTGAGCGGATTTCCTTTTGATTTAAGCTTAAATCTGATTGAATCAAGAGTATTTTTTTATGTTAATGTTTTCAAGAGTCTGGACTCTCGATTTAATGTGTATTTTTTTCCAGTGTAACACGGCAAAATCGTACCTGAAAATTAATGTCCTTATTAACTTTTTAACTTACTATCTTGAAAAAGATTCCGACCACTTCGATACCCGGCGAGCAGGGAAAAAAGCGAGGCGCCCGAGATTAGCCACCGCACATTAAATAAGCGTTATCTTAGCCGTCTTTAAAATAAACAATGAAAGCAGGGCTACCCCCGACGTAAGGATTTTAACAACGAGGAGGATTTGGCAGATAATAGCCCGGATAAAAGATGGGCTTATGTTGGTGCGGCACCAATATGAAGTCCCCTATAAGACTATTAGATATTTTAGCAAGGGTGGTTTCCGAGCTGGGTGCCCTTTGGCGGTGAGCTTGAGCGTTTAGAGTGTGTATTTTAGAGGGTGGCTCCCGGTGGCACATCTGTTGCGGTTCTACAAGACGGGAGACGGGGATGCGATGGGTGATTCCGCCCTTATAAAGGTCGCCCTCCACGAGCTTCTGGGTGGTGCTTCGTGGTCACTTTTAAACAGGTTCACAGCAGGTCACAATAAACACGTGCATCACTCATAATCAGTATTGTGAAAAAATACAATGTTAGATAAACCTAATGATGTACTGCTCTCATTTTAATGGCTTAGGAGCAATACCACCTAACTGACAATTTTGGCGGAAATAAGTTAGGCCTTGTCCACACGAGCGCAGTTCGCGGAACTTATTCCTCGAACTTGCTCAGTTCCCGGAACTTATTCCTTGAAACGAGGCATGCTGTCCACACGGGTTCGTCCGAACTGGAACCGGAACTTGAATAAAACTATACAATTATTGCAAAATAATAGATTATTATGACCGCCAAAGTAACAAAAATAAATGTCAAGATCATATGTAAAGGACGTGAAAAACAAAAACAAGCAAATTCACATCAAAAGAAACATATTTAGAAGCTCGGAGCACGGGGGAAATTCCAGGTTTTGAAGAAATAAGTTTCACAAAAAACTTGTTCCGGGAACAAGTTCCTCGAACTGAGTTCCGCGAACCGCGTTCGTGTGGACAAGGCCTTAGCGACTCAGCCACATTCTACAGTATAGAATATGCAAGCTGATGATTTTAGTTTTTTTCTCAATTATTTAGTGGAGGGCTGTGATGACGTTGTAATGAATGAAAACATTGCAAATCTAACCTCGAACTTACAAAAATTGCGAAATTTTCTCTTTGTCCTGCCAAATTGACAGTTTGCAGGTGGGCGGTTTAGCCATCGATATTTAATATAAGTCGTCACGGCTTGTGGTTCTAGTTAAATAAGTCGCCAATTTGCGGCAATTCAAGTAATTAGAATCAATTAAAATAATTTTAGAGTCAATCAGAGTTGTGGAAAGTTAATCGTAGTCAAATGAGTGGAACCATATTTTGCAATACGGAACTATTTCTGGCTCATCCATAAAAGCACATACCAGCAAAAAAAAACAAAAAAGATATATTTTTCGAATTTAACCATCAATGTATCGAGTGAAAAGGAAACCGAGTTAAAAATAGAAAAGACAATGTGAAAGAAAAGGAACGTAATAAAAGCGTAATATAAAGGGTAAGTTGTTAAATGAAGCTATGAAAAAATCGTAAAATGATAATGGCTCCGAACAGTGATCCCTACAGGCTTTCTTAATGGGGAAAATTTATAAAATTAGACAAAATAACGCCTCTTTTCAGTCGTTGAAAGGTTTGAGAATTACCATTTTCAGTCGAAAGTTAAATGCACCGAGATATATTTATGATCCCCACATGCCAGCACCAGTTTGCGGTGAAAAATTACCTTTAATTTCGTCATAGGTATACGCGCCACAAGCTGGTAGCAAGATTAATTTGAAGACTGGTTACGGATATCAGTATCTTTTTTAAACCGTAATGGATGCGGGTATGAATCATCAGTAATCAGTTAGACACAATCAGTATTTTTATCTTATTTATTTTTTTAAATTTAAACTTACATATGAGCGATACTCTGATAAGGTATTCGGATCAATTTACAGGATAGTCCGCGCATTAAAAGATCCCGCAAAAATTCTACCGAAAACTTTTTTCTAATTTTTCTGTTATTCATACGAGTACTCAAAATGGAAATGATCATTGAAACCAGTTTTGAGTAAAAAAATAATTTCTGAAAGCAATTCTACAGTAAATGCGTTTAGGATTGATGATCTAAGTGAGTTCTGTTTTCTCCAGGCTTGCTATGTACTATTTCATTCAAAGCTTCGAAAAAAGGCTTACACGAGAAAGCTCCCTCTTCTATACTCCAATCACCCCTCAGAACGAAGCCAGGACGAATCACGTATCAGCCACAAAATCCGGGATTTTTTTCCAACTAAAAAAGTTGACAGGGAATATTACGAGAGGGGCGAAATTCATAAATATAAAAGTGTAATAAACAAAAGATCAATTAATAAAACACCAACGTCCAGCCATTTGCATATCTGCACATCTCATCTGGAAGTTGGCGCGATGTCACTGCGACTCGGGTTCTTCGCCACCGCGGAGGAGGATGACAAGCGCAGTTGTCAAGTCGCACGTAAAATACGAATAAAATGATCGCCTCCCATAATGCAGACATAGCTTAACTGCATTTTAATATGGCATTTTAATTGCGTGGGAGCAGAATTCCACATAGTTGTAGAACATGTGAGAAACACTGGAAAAAAACACATTGGATCTAGAGTCCAGACTCTTAAAAACATCGACAGGAAAATATACCCTTGATTCAATCAGATTTAAGCTTAGATCAAGAACCAAGCCTCTTAATTTGAGCTGATTTCCTTTTGATCTAAGCTTAAATCTGATTGAATCAAGAGTCCTTTTTCTTGTCAATGTTTTCAAGAGTCTGGACTCTAGATCCAATGTGTTTTTTTTACCAGTGAATGTTCATAGGTATCAGCGCGGGATTCCACATAGTATTTGTACCAGTGGCGTGGCGTGAATGATCGATTATCGATATCTCGCTATTTGAAGCTATGGTAAAGAATCGATTACGAAGGTGTTCGCTGCGAACACCCTGGTAATCGATCTTTTTTCATAGGTTTGAGTGGCATATCAATCGATATATCGCAAAGCACGCCACGCCACTGATTTGTACATTTACGCATTGGTAGAGATGTGAGTTCTTCAATGTAAAGGAACTATTGCGTTTGCCATAGAATACGGATTTGATAAATGAGATCATCATCAGACTTTCTACTGGAGGTTTTAGTAGGGTGAAAAAATAAATTTTTGAGAAAATAATTTATCCTGTAGTGTCCGCGCAAAAAAAATTCCGGAGTATGTCTTTCGTTTCTGGTGCAATTGCCAATAATCATTCAAGAGACTCGAACTAACCGTTCGAGCTATTAAAAATCTCCAAATTGTACTTTCGCTAATAAAATAGGGGACACATCTATCCTATGCTAGATATGCAACAGCAGTATCAGCCATTTTCTGTATGATTTCGTGGTTGTTCGTGCACTCCATGGACGCATATCGACGGTGAAACTACCAAACCACGTATCTCGGTTTGCGACGTCGCAGACTTCCTGTCATACTTTATTTTTTAAATGAAAAACTACTTAACGTCCAGTCTTGAAAATTTCTGTGATTTTTCCTCTTCGTGCGAGAAAATTCTGTGAAAATTTTAAGGAATGATATTGATTTGGTCTACTTCCAAAAAATAAAATGCGAGCGTAGATTTTTAAACACCGCAAACGAGATACGTGGTTTGGTAGTTTCACCGTCGATATGTGCCAAACACAGTGAGAACCGATTGATTAAATCAAAAGAAACCATTACGCAATGCACACAGTTCGGTTTGCAAGGATTTAATTCGTTTTCACAAATTGTTCTTAAGTGTAGATACATCCACACGAGCACTTTTCACTGATTTTATTCATATCGCAGATCTATATCTGCATAGGTACACAAAAGTATTTTACTGAAATCACGTTCGGCGCTTTCAATTTTAAGAATTCGGGGAAGAAAATTATTTGACCTTTTTTTTCGACCTTATCACTCAGGTTTGCTCATGGCTTAGCTTATGGAACTGACGTAAAAGAAGAGGAATAAATACTAAAATCTCTCCGACTAATATGATTATGTTAAAGTTGATTATAAAAAGAGTAAATTACGGGAGAAGATTGCGGGTTGTGTATGGTCCATCTTTACGCTCATCCGTCAATTTTCCGGGCACCGCAGCGCAGGGCTGTACGGCGTGTTGCGTGGCGCGGGCGTCGCGGCGCGGCGGCGATGCGATCCTTGTTCGCGACCGCGGGTACCTTCCCAAGCTGCGCTAATTAGTCAAGCATATATACTTCATTTATCTAAATTAAATAAAACAATTACCTCCCCTCTCCCGCCTCTAAATTCATTACGTCAAGCCGCGTATCTTTGTTTTTTATCTGGGCCCTCCTCCGCTATTGCCTCCACGGGCGCCTCTTCGCTAGGAATCTTCTCAAGCGGAGTTGCCAAAAGAAGCATTATGGAGGATATTTTTGACGATCGTTCATGTTTGGCAAAAATTGGACAATTTGAATGTATGCGAAACGAATATTGGAATGTTGTTCATGTTGTCCATAATTAGTTAATTAATATTACTTATCGTCACTATTATCACTTAATAATTACATTCATCAATTACCTAGTCCTTAAATACTTCGATGCAACTTATTGTTAGGACACTGAAGATGGTTCTTTGTTGAAATCGTAGAGTTCGATTTTGACTTAATTTGACGAAAATTGATCAAATAAAAATTTCATCTTCTCCGTGGAATAACATTACTTCCATCGTGGACGGTGAAAAATCAAAGGCAAAAGTCAAAAGATGCGTATCTCGGATTGCGACGTTGTAAATTTCAGTTCTTGTTTTAATTCGTAAAATAAAGTCATAATAAGTCCATATTGAAATTATAAGTGAATTTTTTTCTTCCATTTAAAAAAAAAAAATCACATAAAATTGAAAAGAAACATTATAATCATTGTGCATGCGAGAAATTAAGCATGATCGGATATTTTTAAACATTTCGATTCCAACATTGCAGTAGAAATATAAAAAGCAAATAAGTCATCTCCTGATCCAGGGAATTGTACCTCGTGTTTCCATTGGGAGGTTAGAAACTTTCGGCGAGAAATTAAACATAATTACGAATAGTATGGCATCACTGTTGCAAGCACCCTCTTAAGCTACGTTACTCGTACTCTCTGCACATTATGAAAGATCAAAGATATCGGTTCAGATAATAATAAGCTCGACTTGATTTGCATATTGGTGCGTCTTTTCGAGCCGACCATTGCGCTTACTGAATTTAGGACACGTTGTCATCCGGTTAATTGAGTTAGCTGCGGATTCCAATTATGAAGGAAAAAACTCTCCACGCAATCACAAAATAGGTTGCTCGATATCTAATCTTCCTCACTATAACCTCCCCTTTGCAATACCACATTCTGTGCAATGGGTAGGGTAGATTACACGTCTTGTCATTTTCGCATGATCTTAACTTGGTTCCATGAAACTTTGCTAGGGTCTTGGTATTATAGCTTTCAAGCTATACTAGGAAAGAAGGAAACACATTCTTAGTAGCATTGACTTGAGCAACCGCTTAAAAATAATTTTCAGAATGTATGAGTTAGGAAAGCCTTTTGTTCTTTTTTCAGGAAACGGAAATTTACATTTTAAAAAAAAAAATGAAAAAATAGGTGTATAAAATTGGCACTAAAACGTTGCTTACTTCCAAAGAAAACTCATTGATGCTATACACAAAACAGACAGCAAAGCATGCAATATGAAAAACTAAACAATTTTCTTCAAATTCACCAAAATAAAGTGATAAAAACAGCATTCCTCGACTTTTTTAACTTTGTTTTTTAAGAGTTTCCTCCTTAAAAAGGAGTTTTTAAAGGCAGCCATTTTTTGAACAGCGAATGCTTCTGAGGTATTTTGCATTTAAAATTTAATTTGGTACAATATACATGCTTCTTAGGCACAGTCTCCATGATCGACATGGTCGATAATTTTGGGGTATTTCGAATAATTTTTAAATTGGCTGAATTTCATCGCCAATTTCAACCAAGTTTCACAGGAATTTCTTGGGTGGAGGTTCGCAGGGGATGACCCAAGTTGTTGAAAGACTGTGAGAAAAAGGGGTAGAGTCCCGCCGGGAAGTCTCACCTCAACTCAAGCTTAGACATGATGATGGACAAATGTTCCGAGTCCCGCTGAGTTAAAACTACAGGACATTAACACCTAGAGGGCGTTCGGACCTGAACCCCTTTATCGCCTCATTTCCTATTTCCGGTATCAGGTCCGGCCACATCTCAAAGTCTCAACTGGCGGAAGATCTTCCATTTAATGATACTTTTTTCTTTTGATTGGGGATCGAAAACCTCCAGCAAACCTTCAGGAACCCTAAAGCTTTGTTACCCGATAAATGAACGGCGTTTAGCAGAGAGGAACCAAGCCACGCCAGCCATTGCCAAATTCATCCGGGCACTTTAATTTTTTACAAAAGAGCATTTTTGCAGATTCCGTTGAATATTCTAAGGAATTTGCTTCGTAATATGCAGAAAATTCACTGGACTTTGCACAAGCATTTACACAACCGTTTTGATGTGAAAATTAGATTGCTCGGTTAAATTTGGCAATAGTTGATGTGACTTGGTTCCTTTCTGCTTAGCGCGGTCCAAATAGAAGACCTTACCAAGAAGCAAGCGGTACCATCGTATCGGTGCACAATGGATTACAGACAAATTATTTCTCACATGATCTGAATTCGGACTAGCGTGAGCCAAGTCAGTTTATATACAATTTTATTTTTAGTCTATGGTAAGGAAGGATTTAGAAAAAAAATTATAAGACTAAATTTATGTATAAAGTGTTTCAAAATTTAGAATGTAAATTCGTAATTTTATTGATACATAGTAATTATCAAATTAATTCATTTACTTTTTAATTAATCATAATATTGAAGAATGACTTCCTTCCTTCGCCCTATTTGATCGTAAAACAATAGGATATTCTAAGTTTCAAAAAGGTTCCAGTCCAAAAATGTCAGAAAATTGGATTGAACGACTGTATTACAAAACAATCAGTAAATCGCAAAGGGAGCGTTCATAAATTACGTAACGCACTTTTTCAGCAGTTTCGACCCCCCTCCCCCTTTTAACGCGCTTACATCCTTTAACACGTAATAAGAAAATGGCGTAACGCTTTTCTCAACCCTTCTCCCCCTAGAGCGTAACGTAATTTATGAACGATCCCAAAGCTTGAATTTTCGGGGCATACTTTGTTTAAAGAAAAAAAGAAAAAGAAAATATTAAACAGATTTTTTCCGAAATTTTAGAGCGTGATTCTTCAGGTGCTCAGCCCCTGTCGGGGAACAATTTATTTCCCAGGAAAAACATCGGTTCAAATCGGTGGCCCCCGCTCACCCCTAATAATATGCGGCTGAAGCACGGGCGCGTTATTTAAACTTGTCGAGGGAAATTCACTCCTTTGTAAGCAATTTCACAAAGCACAAATTGCATTAGCTCTGTTTGCCGATTCAATTTAATTACAAAGGTACTCTGCGGAAAAATAACCACTTGACCACTAGTTACTCTTCTCTCTTTGACGTTTGTGATGTCATCTGTTTGGCGGGCTCCGCGCGCCCTCCCCCTCCCCCTCCCTCGCTCCCCGCCACTCTCAGCTGTGAAAACAACTCCATTGTTTTAATAGTGTGAAGAGCAGACGACGTGGACTCCGGCCCCGACACGCAGAGGGACTATTCCGCTTTTAAATCTCTTTTAATTCAATGTCTGACAATGATTTCCACCCCCACCCCCTCTTTACAGCCGCAAGACTTACTATAATTTCTTTTACTAATGTGCGGGTCTGTTCCTTGCCGCCTTCGAAATTCCGCTTACGTGTGTTGGCTGTTCTACAGAATGAGGCGATGAGCCACTAGACGAGGTCTGCACTCGTAGAAAACCATTTAATTTCTCTTCGAAATCTTACGTAGAGACCGGCTCACAAAGTGGGAAGCTCGGGAATCGACGCCTGATTCATTTTTTCACGAACTTTTCCTACGATTTTCTCCCCCTTAATGAATGTTAACTCTATAATTGGACTTCCTTTTTCCGACTCGGAACTCCAATTTCTGGCTCAGCTTAGGAACAGCTTACGTCGCATTAATTCTTCTATGCCTATTCTATAAGTTTTTATGGATGAGCCAGACATTTTAATACCCAATGTTGCAAAATGTGGTCCAATTGATCATCAAAACGCGTAAACTTGAGCATTCATCAGAAACTAGCGAAAATCCGGTGGATCTAGTTTCAAATTATAATTTTAATACTTCGTGGCTTTAGTAATTGTGTAATTTTGTCGAGTATACCGAGGCAATAAACCGGGATTGTTTCGAAAGTCATGAGTCGATCGAAAAATAAAAACGAACTCATATTTCAATGATTTCTCGTTGGAATCGATGCCGATTGGTTGATTGATTCACGTTTACCTCTTTCCAATCGATTCTTGTTGAGTTGATGCTATCTCGATCCATCCGTCTAGTAAAAAGCTCTTATTTGTGCAAGTACTCGGAGTCAAACTCATATTGGCGCCTGCGAAACGGTAAGAATACTTCACGCATTGCGCCAAACAGTGCGGTCGGCGTCAGGGCATATTAGCGCCTACAAGACTGCACGAATACTTCTCGCATTGCACCAACTGTGAAGATCACACTGTGAAGATGACTCAATAGTCGACCGCGCTCCCTTCGCTGGCTTGTGCGACGCTAAAATCGCCGCAAAACTAGGACCACTCGTCATTTCTTTTGACGGCCCCTGCCCGGTTTTTACCACAAGCGTCCCAAAAATATGATACTACACACTATGATACAACTATTCGACCACGTGAGAGCTCGGGTTGCCTGCCCGAAAAATTGAAGGCAAATTGATTTGGCGCGGCGTTAAGATAACCTCTTCCGGTTTGGCAAAAGGTGATTAGTGAGTTCCAGGTACACGCGTGCAATTTTACAATGATACCACTATATCAGAGGCGGATCCAGTAATTTGGCAACAACGGATTTCCTCCATTTAAACCTATGCTAAATAATCGATTCTTGTCGGAGCACCTGGCCCCTCCAAGAATCGATACTTTTCCATAGGTTTAAATGGAGGAAATCCGGTGTTGCCAAATTGCTGGATCCGCCAATGACCACTATTCGACTGATTTCTCATTTTTTCATTCTTCTTCTTTCTCTTTCTCTTTTTTATTAACTCTAGAGTTATGAAATGCATTGCATTGATTGTGTCCTAAGTGTTTTTTTTATTTTCAATATTTCATTTGTTTCTATTGGTAGATAGCTCATCTAAGTTTTGGTAGAGAGATTCTCGGTTGTGGATATTTTAATTTGGGAGAGGGCGAGAGGGTTGAAAGTGTGCAAAGTGTACAAAGAGCAGACGCCTCTTGCACTTCGAGCGTTGACATCTTTGGTTAATCTTTGTTACTAGCATGGGGTATAAATGTATGAAATCAGAGTAGACCACCGATAAGATTGCTGAGACGGAGACCAGGATTGAAATGGCTCGTGACGACTAAAACAGATGACCCAATTAGTACCCGCCGCGGAGTCAGCTCCAAAGAAGACGACGAAATTTTCTGTGATTGATGATCCCTCGCTTATAACCGCTGATTACCTGCAAACTTACTTGCATTGAGAAAGGAATGAAAAGTATGTAGTCTAGATCCCTCGCTTATAACCGCTGATTACCTGCAAACTTACTTGCATTGAGAAAGGAATGAAAAGTATGTAGTCTAGAAAGCTTTGTGGATTTGGCGTCTGCTATAAGGGTCTTAATCATTCTCGCTCTTTAAACAGAGCCTTTTATTCGGAGCACCCCTTGAATTTTTTATCGTGAGTAAGGGATTCTTGACGAAGTCTTTTAGTGCGGTAACACATTACGAAAAAAATAGTTTGCCATCACAAATACATACAATTAATCTAAGAAGAGAAAATTCTATAAGATAAATCCCCCAATTTTGACAAATATTAGGGTAGATTGGGATATGGGACCTTTTGTAAAACCTTCAATATTTTTTCCACTGCTATTGTAGTGACGAATGATTTTCATCCCTCGTATAGTTCTCTCTTTAAATTAATGCTCTTTGATTTTCATCTAGGTTCAAAAAAATTGTCGTTCTAATAGTATTTTGAGATCGTCATCGAAATAATTCGCACCGACTAACTCTAACGACAGTTTTTTTTCAAATTCCCCGTTTTGAGCCTTTGAACTTTTTTTAAGGGTCAATACTGGAATTTTTAGAGTGTTTCTTGAACCGAATGATGCAGAATTCTGACAATTAGCTGTAAATTACTTATTTTGCCCCTGCAATAACGCGCGAACGCAGCCCGCAGTATCTTCGTGCATCTTCCAGGTTTCAATGCCAAACTTTGAGCGGACTCGACCAACATTTTCCTCCCACCTTTAGAAAAGTTCCTGCTGGTTTAAATTTCATAACTACATAATACCTGTGAAATTTCACCGTTCATCCCTGGACAAGAGATAAAGATCCGCGGAGATTACAGGCAGCTTTCGAGACGACAGGAAAGCTCTGTAAACAGATCTGGGCGAGACTTTCGACTTTGGAGCGTCTGGTGGGGAGGAGCGGAGCGCCTGTGCTGAAAGCGAAAAGGGCGCACGGCCCCTTCTACAACAATGAGCAGAGGCAAAGTGAAGCCGTGTTTACATCAAAAGCCATGTTCTCTGATTCCTGTCTGTTTTTCGGCGCCCGGCCAACACCCGCGTTGCCATCTTAATCCTGAATGAGGCTCACAGAAATATATTTTTGAGGAGGGCCGTCGGTGCGAACATTCTTTCATTGTAATACTTGAAGAGTTTTCTTTTGATGATATTCCTCGAGGCGTATTTCTCCTTTCAAAACTCAATGAAAAGATGAGAGAAACAATGGAGTCATCAGCGGGAAGACTTCGAGATATGAAGAGTGAAGACAAGACGAAAAAATCTGTTTTAACCCAGTTTTCCTGTAAAAAAAATTCTCCAAATACCAGTTTCTTGATGTTTTTGAAAATTCTTGGGTTAAAAGAGTTTAAAAAAAATGTAAAATAATAGACACTTTTTGATACGAAGAAGAGGAAAAAAAAGAGGAGGAAGAAAAAAAGAACAAGAAAAGAGGAAGAAGAAGAGGAGGAAAAAGAATAGAAAAAATACGCAATTCTGAAACTTCAATGTGATGATATAATACTTTTACCCCCAACCAATTTGTTTAAAGAATGTTACGTCGATACATCTCCTAAAATATTTAATACGTATAAATGGCTGGAGTCAGGAAACATGAATAATCGATAGCGACTTTGAAAGTCTCCACTCATGTATCATTATTTCAAAAAGAAGCTAAGCAGCAGTCATTCTGGAAGTTTTCAGTAAATTTGCTTCACCATTTAAACATAAGCATAGAACATTTTGAAAGATGCTCGAGGGATGAAATAAAGGAAAGATCTGATTTTTCGGAACGTCGCAATGTGCATGGACTCGTATTTTTTGAGATTATAGACATAGATTTACGATTCGAAGTCTACGTAAGGAAAGTAGGTAGTTCCTCAATCTGTAAGGAGAACTTTCAGGTATTCGGACGGATATGAATAAGAAATACTTGCTAAAAATGCTGATTGGGAATGTACGAAAAAGGCGCAAAGGAATATCAACCCACTCAACATACAAGCAGATCAACCGCGCGCGTATCTTCCAAGACCCAGGAACAAAAAAACACGATCGCGGTCGTGTGGAAAGTGCGTAAGTTCACATGATCAATTCCTTCCTCGAGAGAAAAAGCTCACGGGGGCGCGAGAGGAGAAAAGGGGGACGCCAGGGATACAGCCGCCGGGGGGCGGGGGGGATGTCGGGTGTGTTCTGTGTCTATGTATTGACTCCCTTGGGTGGGACAGTCAGCACCGCAGGGACTGAGAAACTCCCCGACTCTCAGCAGCGCTTCAGGGCGCTCGCCCTCCCCCCCTCCACCGCCCTTCCCGCAGCCCCCGGCACCCCCCCCCCCCCCCCGCGAGCGCGGCTTCACCCGTTGCACCGACACCAGAATAACTTTACACCTGCTCTTTGATACTTTCACTCATTTACACGGAACAAGGCGAGGGGCTCCCCGCGCCCTTTTTCCAGCGACCGGTTCGCCCTGTTTGTTCCGCCCTCGCCCCGCAACTTTTTCACTCTTTCACGATTTATTAAACTAATTACTTACTTTTGGGTGGAAAAATTTAACTTCCCCGCGCTGAATACTTGATGAGGCCGCTGGGTTGGACCTTGGGTTTTAAACGTTTCGTGTCCCTCTTCGGACCTGTTTAAAGGCGGGCTTGTTTTATTCGGCGGTGGACTGAGATTTGCGTGAAATCATAATATGATGGATTTTACAACGATTTCTAGGGATTCTGGTGAATGACACAAATATTCTACAAAAATTCACGAAGAATTATAGTCGAAATGTTGCAACATTCTTGAATATATGAATGAATTGTAAAGTAAAAATTTTCAACGTTGATGTGTAAGTCTGACCTTCCGACTCTCACCCTCTCATACACCTGAACTGCATTTTAAGAAAAAGGGAATCGACTCGATTTCAGTATTTTCAAAATGGTGTGAAAGTTGTGTGATCCTTGCTGTGAAAAACACTTAATTTTTGTGCAATGATAAAATTTGCACGATCACTCTACTTCAAAATTACTTTTTTGTTAGAAAACCAAGATATATTTGCATTCACTACTATACGCTTCTATTATATACTATACTCGCATTTTTTTTAGGTAACGATGAAGATGGGCGATTTTTATTTTGCTGTAAAGGGTTTGGTTTCTTTTTTTTAAATGCGATTCATTTGAACGCAATCAAATTTCTCACAAATTACGGGTTTTCGCGGTCCCAAACCCTTCCCCCCCCCTAGCATTTTGCGCCCCAGGCGTTATGCGTTACGAGTTACTCTCATGTTTCTATACTATAATATAAGATATTTGTAAGGGTTGCTTAATCAATTCACGCGGACCTTATTTTTCCAACCATAAAAAAGACGTTGAGGAAGAGGATTATCAGGCTCGCTTCGCGAGGCTGTATTAATTATGGAAGTGGTAAATTTTTGAAGCAGTGCAAGGAGAAGCCGCGGGAGAGGGGAAGGGGGGCGCAGCCAGCTTATCAGTGAATATATGTGTTCACCAAAGCGGACCCGGAGTCATAACAGTCCAAAGGTGGTTGAAGCCTAGCTCCCAGACACGGAGTTACACCGCCGGAATTATAATTACTCCATCTAACGCCACCAATTTTAAACCAGAGCTGCCGGTTCTACGAAATAAAAAGTCCTCCTGGTGAAGCTTCTTTCGTGGGATGGCAACGCTGCTCAAAAACCCTCCTTCCCTTTTTTCTTGGTCTCATCTTGTATCCTCCCTAATTTTATTCCCGCCTCCGAAAAATGGTCCTCCGGTAGGTTTTCTCTATTGTCCTTAAAAGGACAGAAAATACGACACTGTTGTCATCCTGCGAAGCATAAATTTATTTTGTAGGCTGTTTTCGTTGACTGTGCTTGTATTTCGATGGCTTCAGTCGAAAAATACGTATTTTACATTGCGACGTTGTAAATCAACTCCTCATTACAATTTTTTCAACCCCGAAGTTTTTCTTTAACATTTTTGTACGTTCTCTACCCTCATCAAAAAGTTTGTCTTGAGAAATTTTGGTGTAAGAGGTTTTTAAAAAAATAAACGTAAATGAAGATTTGATACGTTGCACTGAAGATTCGCATCCTCGACTTTTGGCATTGATATTTTTTTCGGCATCATGTGTACTTTTGGGTGCATTGTTGTTTTCTACACTGAGTCATTAGAGGAATAAAAGTACAAGCCTCCTTTTCTCGGTCCAAACTTGTCGCAATTTCGTACGTTTCTGTTTAAATCCTTCTCATATATTCATGGTGATGCTCCCAAACTACGTATCTCGTTGCAGTGTTGCATAGTAACTGCTATCTTTTAATTTTGTTAGAGGAGAACAAATCAGCAGGTTGCTAGAAAATCACCTAGAGAGGAAAAAAATCATTGAAGGTTTCACGAGTTGACGTTGAGTAGTTTGCATATAAAAAATCAAGCTTGGCGGAAAGTCTGCAACTCTGTGAACTGAGATACGTGGTTCTGGAGTTTCTCCGTCGATATACCAAAAACACCATCGGACGAAAAATCTACAACGTCCCAAAACGATATACGCGGTTTCACCATGGACCCGATTCCCGGAACAATGGAAGATCGCCTCGGAAGAGGGGAAGGGACGGTGGCTGAAAATAAACTTTACATGGTTATAAAACGCGGATGGTATTTCCGAATCACACATTCGTGAAGGAGGGTACGGCTCGGGGAAGGGCGGGGGTGGACGGGGGTAGGCGGGCGGAGGGGGCCATTAAACGAAAACAAAATTGTCGGGTGGAAGAATGGCCTAAGGTGACATTTGAACATCCCTTTTACGAATTAGATTATTTCGGCGGAGGAGTATGAATATGCAGCGATAGGGCATCGCCATCGCCCATCGCCCGGCGGCCGTTCGGTCCCCTCGAAACTGCAACGCGACGCCGCGATCGCGATCTTGACTGATCACCGACGGCCACATCTGTCGCTCCTCTGACCAGAGGGCGTATCTCAGTTACCACTTGAGCCCTGATCTCCGTAAGACTCTATGCTTTCCAAGGGTCATGTGGAAATTGAGATACGTCCTTACGTTAGCGACGATCTGTCCACCGATTCAGACGCCCTCGCGTAATCGCATCATTCGCGTGCTCCGCGCTAGCCCGGCATTATCCGCGATATCCTAACGAACCGACGAATTCCTCGGATTCGCGTGAAAATATTCTAGCCCGCGGCGAGGTGGGAGGGGGATGAAAGCAATTGGGTCGTTTTATAGAGTCTCTTAGATATCGACGGTGAAACTGCAGAAGTGCGTATTCATTGGCGGATCCAGCAAATCGGCAACATTGTTTTTTCTCCATTTAAGCCTATGGAAATGTATCGATTCTTGGAGGTGCCAGGGCTCCGACAAGAATCGATTATTCAACATAGGTTTAAACGAAGGAAATCCGGAGCTGCCAACTTCATGGATCTACCTCTGTAGTATCTCGGTTCAGGTGTTTCAAAATTTCGGATCCTATCTCATTTTTTCAAATGAGACCGAACCAACACCACGGCTTAAAATGTTCTCAGAATGTTTTTACGTTGAGAGGAAAAATCACCGAAATATTTAAAATTATTTTTGTAACGTATAACGCGTACTGTATGCACATGCGCTGCGTAACGCTGGAATGCGAAGCGCTTCGAGAGGTTGAACCGCGAAGTGGTCAGTGGTCCGATTATTGAATTGATAGACGAGGCTTTAGGTAAAGAAAACAAAAGGTATATGGAGGGATTCTAAAGGTGGAAGCGGGTGGTTGCAATGGACAAAGGAAGAAAGTAATTGACTAACTAACGGCAACCGGCGAGAGACCCTATGGTTATTGGCTAGTCCATCATTTTCTCTCGTAGTCTACAAGAACCACCAATTTCAACCAATAACTGCCGTGCTGGGAAGAACGCCGTATGAACCCTCAGACGTTGCCAAGTTTCCTTTGATAAAAACCGAATTTACTGTAAAAATTGAGAATATTTTTTTTAACATTTTAAGACAATTTTGTACGCAATTCAATCTGAAATATTTGAAAATTTTAAGGACAAACATGCACGAATGTCGTCAAAAATACATGCTTTATTAAGTGAAAGGCAACTCGCGAATGTTTATACGGCGTTCTTCCTCAGCACGGCAGAATAGGATCGCACCATACTCCGACCGTCTTCTTTCTCTGTAGCTTTGTCTATAAATTTCAATAATCACCTCGTAGGAGGCGTACCTCTCCCCCCTCCCCCTTGTATTTAAAGAAGCTTCAGCGGTGCAAGAATTCAGAAATTGAGGGGTGAACTGTGGGACACTGATCACTCTCATCAATTGTCAAAGCATAATTCGATCTATCGATTAGTCCATTCGTCACGGGCGCGGACGAGGAAAGACGGTGGCGCTCACTACGGACTGCACTATCTAGATTGAATGATAAATCGAATTTCCCGGTTTATAAAAGAAACGGGACTACATTATTTAGAGCCGAGCCCGCGGGCACGGAAAGAGGAGGGATCCACATTACCCATGCCAAATTGAATCATTGATTTCATCTGAGGAACAGGCAAGGGAACACTGGAACAGGGCGAGTGATCCCCTCTTTTCGCCAACACGCGCTGCCTCGTATTATCTGAATTATTTAAACCAATATTTATCACAAGTCAAATTACACCACTATGCCGTCCCGTCCATATTTGCTCACTCACAGTCCTAATTGCCTACCGCCTCCGGACACTGTCTCAGGAAATGTGTTTTTTTAACGCACATGCACGCTCACAACAATGCTCCGCCACTGGTAATGAAGGTGGCTCCTTAGCTACTGAAACAAGGAGACCCCCTTAGTGAACAACGAACAGTAAAACATAGAGCACAAACTTCTTGGTTCTCTTCCTACTCCTTTCAAAAATTCCATGTCAGGACCAGATCAACTATTTTAACATCTAGGAGCGCTATCTGCATACACCCTCAAAATGAAGGGACAGCGCAGATTCAATTACTCCATTTTTTATGTACCTAGGTTTTGTGACGTGAAGTAGACTGTCTTGCAGAGTAAAGACGCCGTATGACCATCGAACGCTACAAAATTTTCTCTCGGAGAATATTAATTTTCGAAGAAAGTTATGAATATTTTTTTCCTTGGTATTTTCAGACTTTTCAAATCAAATTACGAACAAAATCCTCTAAAGATCGGAAGAGAAATTTTTAAAAATTTTCTTGCAAATTCGTGATTTATCGAAGGAAATTCGGCAGCGCCTGATGGCTCATACGGCGTTTTTCCTCAGCAGTAGAGCCTACCTGCTTGTAGGGAATGAATTCCTGAATCGTCAAACCTGATCGCTTCGGTCAAAATTGTCGTTTTTCAATCAAATTAGTGTAATGTCATTCCAAAGTTTCAAAATGTACTCAAACATTTAAATTTTTTGAAGAATAATAGTGTAGCATTACTGTCAAACATTACGCCAAACTATGCGTATAATTAGAAAAAAATATGACACAAAACACACATAACAATTTTCAGTAGGAGATGCATGATTAACGGTTTTACAACAAAAGTTCAACTTACGAATGAGGTTTTGCCTTGTTAAAACGTGGCCACGTTCATTCGTCTCGGAAACGACGTAATGATACCAAGACACCAGACAACATGAGATGCCAGGAATATTTTTATTTCCGAGAGATTCAGTTTCAGAAAGTCTCTTGACAAGTAGCACGATGATGAGTGGGAGTGCATTTGTGAATATGTATTATGAAAACGAGAAAAATTAAGTGACGGGAAGAATAGGACGCGAGCCGGAGGAAAATAGAACGTTGGAGAAGTCATGTAGAGAGGGCACTTTTTACGGATCCTGAGGGATGAACGAGGAGTCACATGAATAATATTTAAGTTTCATTTCACGACTGAATGATCGCGGGTTATATCGGGAGATTAGCTGACGTTTTGCAAAAGGTTATCCGCGACAGCAGTCGAGTTTCTTTGCATTTCGTGCCTGTGCAAATATCTCTTTATGGAGCTCTCTGCATGCTCTGCCGTATGATATTTGCCTTCCTCGAATTAAGGCTGTCTTCTGTTTGGTCTTTGGTCTCCGAGCCTTTCGTACTTTTGCGTCCGTTTATAGCCGCTCGCTTGTGTTTGCCTTCACGAAACAATTAGTCCGTCATGTGGAGTCACACACGTCGCTGCCACCCTGGCATTTGCGTTATTTTGGACCATGCATTAAGTAAAATGTGTCCAAGAGTCTTTTAAATATATTTAGATACCTTCCAGAGAGCCCTAACCGATATACACAGAATATTGAATCTTTTATCATGGAGATAAAATTGTGTTCCCGCAAGCTGAACTGGAATGACTTAATTCTAAGAACACGTTACTAAAATATTCATACGTTTCCTCGCGAATGAAATTTTGATAGAGTTTGGCATATTTGTGGATGAATATAAATAGAATTCATCAAGAAAGGGCTTTGTAATTTTATCTCTGATCAAATCAATCGGTCGCGTTGGCAAATAAAATTCTGAGGACAGATTCTCAGAACGGAGGAGAGGTTCTAATTTGATCACATTTTACGATTCTTGGGAGGATTAAAAACAACAGACAAACAAAAATTCTGATTTCGAAGAATTCTTTCCTCCCGGTCAAACAAACTGACAAATGTATAAATTGACCACAAGCCAAGGATAAACGTAACATATTTAACTCATGATCTCATCTCCTAGATCCACAAGTATACTTTAAAAGTCAGACTACATCACTATGGGCATCCTAAAGTTAATCTATCTTCAGTCAGAGAAATCTGATTGAAAGCGAGAATATCTTTCATCGTGGTGATAAAATTATGCTTCCGCAAGCTGAACTGGATATAATTCTATGGAAACGAAAATACAGGATCCGTCTAAAATATTCATACGTTTCCTCGCGAATGAAATTCTCATAGCATATTTGTGGCTCGCGGAACTTTGAGTTTTCGTCGCTCTGGCTTATGTTCTGTAGGAATCGAGTCAGATTTATGAAGTTGAAAGGATTAGGGTTTAAATAGTCGGCTGAACTAGGTCAATTGCGATGAAAAATTATTGAAACCTATCCCTATGGCAATTTATCTAATCACTACCAGTTTAATTCGGTAGTTTTAAATTAATGGCCTAGCTAATCCGAAGAAGGGAAGCGGTGCACTGCGATCCAGAAGGGCCCAAATTCTTGCATGTTCATAAAAGTAAAATATGACTATTACGAATCGATTAGACGCGCGAGTATTAGTGCATTGCCTCCATGTCTGCATTAAAAGCTGTGTAGATAATGCACGTGGGTGTATTAAAATAGGGTGAAGGCTGGCTATAGGTACAGCGGTGAACATTAGTGAATCATCTAAATCACACTAATAATTTTTGAAAGTTTTGGAGGATAATTTTGATTGGTTGCACATTTCATAAATATTATATTCAAATCGGGACTATCATTTTTTGGTTGTTGAAGTTTTGAAAAATGGTTTGCTATTATTATTTGGATGTTAAATTTAAATTTTTATTTTGGAATTAAAAATATGTTTGGACTATAAAAAGTATGTCAATGTTGCTAACATTGTACAACTCCTATCATTTTGCAAGATGCTACCCGAGCATTTGAGCAGTTTCTATCTGCTCACATAAAGTACATAAAAATCACATCAATCAAATCGAACAAAACCCTGAAATTTAATGTTTTTTGTCTACATTCAGTTAATTCACACGTCGAAGGAAAAGTTGCATAACTTAAGCAATTTAATTGCCATGTATTTCATCCTCCTTTGAAAAGTTCTTCGTAAATTGCATTGCGTTACAAGGATAAGAATTCAATACATTAAAATGCAATTTTACCAAAATTTTTATCCGAAGCCTTAAGGTTTAATAATATAAAACATATTTTTAACGATATTTCTTCTGCCTCTCACTAATGTCCTTCTTCTCTCCCTCCTCCTTCCTCTTTCTCTCTTTGGTTTTCTTCTCCTCTTTTCCATATCTACATGAGTACTTTGCCGTAATGGTAGAAACAATTCTGAAAGAAAAGGCACATTCAAAATGTTTCAACTCTCGCTCAATAACCAAGTATTTAATCAGTCCAATTTTATACATGCAATTTTGCAAACAAACGGACTTTACACATTTTATGTCACATGACATAAAAAGTGATAAGTTATGTCTCTTTTTAGTTTAAATATTTTCCTATGCATGAGTCGTAAATTGGTACTTGTACACTTCGATAGCGCCCACTCAAAGCGGCGGCGGCACCCTGTTCCGGCCGGGGGAACCATTGTGGCGAGTGCATGGCAGTCAGCGGGCACCTCCAGTTTTACACCCCAATTACTAGACTGAGCCCTACTCCAGGGATCGGTGACTGAATAATCTATGAACCTGCTACCCCTGCAACCCTCCAGGGAGATCCGTAGTTACTCGTTTATCCACCCTTCGCCGCCCGTTATTATTGCACATACTAGAAGTACCCAGTGCCGGATTTTTGCCGTCTTGTTTGGCTTCGACTTCTTCGAATGAGTTTTCACTTTGCGCATCGCCGCTCTCATAATTTATTCGAAACGTCTTCTGTTTTTGGATCTCGACTCGAGCCGCCAGCCTATTTTTTCTCTTTTCGTTGTATCTTTCTATTACTTTCTTAATTTGATTTGCATACTTTTATTGTCCTATTGATATTAAACTGATAAATTTTTGCTCACGTAATTTGTAGACGTTCAGAAATCATTCCGGGAAATATTCCATGGAAAACCTTTTAACACAACGTCCATCACGTATAATTGCCTTACACGTAATGCCACGACACACGAAAAACTTGCATCAATATGGCAAAACGCAGCGTAACGGAGTGATTGAATCAAAGTCGGTTCGCGGTTCGCCTTCAATTGCTCAAGTAGGCAATTTGCGCTCCGGGACGTTAGTATAGTTGCTCAGCTCGTAACGTGGCATTCTCGGAAGGCGCAAAGAGAGAGCGCTTAGCTTACTGGCTTTCTGCACCGACATGCCTTTACTCAGTTTTTAATTGGTTGCTTTTTGTTTCAGTATTCAATAGCGTATTAACGTGGCTACATTGTTTCTTTTGTTTCAGATTTTTTCTAAAATTTTTCCTTAAGTGCAATCAAAACTGTCTGAAGAATGCAGGCAATCCCAGAGATATGAGGAGATTTCAGGTAAGGATTACATTTCTATCTTTACGCGTGCTTTGTCCTAAGGTAATTTACTTATTCCTCATTTGCGGAAAATAGATTATATTTAGAAATCAGCATTCAACAAGTTGGATGTTATATCACGGCAAGATATTTCGATTTTTTCTCTCGTTTTCTATCTTTTTTTGTATCTATCTGTACTTTCGAATCTTTAATGATAAAAAAAAAAAAAAACAGAACATAACAGAATCAGTTCTTTAGTACTAGAAAATGCACTTAGTATTTTCGGGTCCCTCTTCAATTATATTTTACACGGAAAAACTTATTGTAAGTATAAAAAATACAGTTTGGTATGAATACAGATTTACCTGATTTTGGATTTCGAATGGAAAATGAGCTAAACTTAACTTTAGCCAAAAGTCTACCTTTTAGTATACAGCAAGTTACTTAACTCTTCGAAATCGGCACCGACTTTTTTTATAACAATCTTACGATAAAACATTACGAACAGTTCTCGCACTGTAGCGGAAGGCAAAATATTAGCAGTATAAGGGAATACTTAAATAAAGTTTAAATCTATATAGGCTTAAACTTCAGGCTGTATAGACGTTTTTCAGAAGTGTATTGGTGATTTTTTTCTTTCATTTTCAGTTGAAATTTGAAACTGATGTGAGATGTAGAGTAAAAAGCAATAAATTATTTCCTCGCTTTGATTTTTAAATTATAAATTTTGCCGGAGGAATTGAAAGAAAAATCTTTGGTATAAAAAAAATGAAAAAGGAATAATTATGAAAATGAGGGTAACCGAGAATATAAAAAGAAGGAAAGAGTTTTAAGGAACAGACGAAGGTTGGGGGTGGATAGAGAGGAAAAGTATGCTTTATTAAAGTTAATTTCATTACACAAGTTTATAAGATCCTTACAAATGAATTTAACTGAAAACTTCCGACAAAAAAGCGGAAAAAAGTTATCAACGCAGGGTGGCAGTGCGGTACAGAGATGTTTCACGGGGTGTCAAGGGGAGTTGGGTGGCGAAGAAGTATAATGAGAGGGTAAAAAAAGGAGGGATGTATTTCATGACACTTTTTAATCAGTAGGAACTAGCAAGGGTTTAAGATAGGACATAATGCGACTAATTTCACACTCAGACTTTCTCACTCATTCCTTCGCTCCTCCTTCAGTATTTATTGTATCTACTTTTTCCCCCTTCCATCTCCTCCCTTTTTTTCATCATCTTACGTAATTTTAGCATCACAAAAACCGTTCGAAAACGAGAGGATCTCAGTATTGTTCCTTGGTAACTTTTCTGTCCAGTTTATTTTTTCTTTTTTTCTTTCTTTTTTTCTTATACTTCTCTTCTTTATCGCTGTTGCATTTCCTCTCCATCTTCTTCCTTCCATCCAATCTTGGTCGGCGAGTCGTCAAGGATTCCGGCTTCTCTTCCATTTTCTGTTTAGCTTTACACTAATGCATTTACGGTGATGATTTGTTCCCTTCCGCACATTTTTTTTCGGTGATGACATTTTTAAAGCCCTCATGTTCTGCACATGGAAAAAGTTTCCATTATTATCACGCAGTAGCATAGGGAGAAGAAGGTGTCAAAAAATAGATTTGATGAGTTTTAAGGGGTTTCTAAAGTTTCAAAATGACAACCTTCAGGAGTTCAGGCATCTTTTTCTTTTTTCTTTTTTCTTCAATTGCAATAACCGTCTGTATTTATGAGTCTTCTGTAGAGTCTGTCAAATTTTTTCGATCGATCAGCAAAACCACGACCTGCATCACAAAAGCGTTACAAGAAGGAGGGAGGTACAACAATGCCGAATAAATGCCGTAAAACCGTAATTGAGGCATTTTTGGGTATAAGGGCTTATAAGACTTGCAATTCTGCTAAGATTGTGCAGCGTAGTTATCTAGTTGTAAGTAACTTATCCGACCTATCTGCAATGATTTTATCACTGAGCCTGCACTGAGTTTTTCCTCACCATAGTAAGGAAGAGAGTTGACTGTCAATTAATTTTGTCTGCGACAAACGCTGTAAAAAATTGCAAAATTTTAGCAGCATTGCAAGCCTCATACGTTCTTTTACCAAAAAAGTCCTCAATATATAAATACTCTCATAGGTCTCTCTTCCGTAGCATGACAGAATAAGCAAATGTTGAACCCCAGAAAGTTAAAGCTATTCGACCATTGCCAGGATCCAATTCGAGGCTCCCAATTTATCTGCGGCTGACCCTGAGGGTTGGCAACGGGTTAGTTCAGACGAGGGGGGAGATGAGGGTCAAAAATGCCAAAAAATATGTTACTTTATGTATGGAAGCCCCCATACTGCCGTGCTAAGGAAAAACACCGTATGAGCCTTCAGACTTTGCCAAATTTCCTCCGATGAAAATCGAATTCATTGGGCAAATTGCTAATATTATTTTCCAATATTTTCAGAAAATTCTGTACCCAATTTAATCTAAAATATCTAAGAATCGTCAAAAAAAATATGCATGAATGTTGTCAAAAATACATGTTCTATCAAGGGGAATTTGGCTACTCCCGAATATTCATACGGCGTTACCAAATTTCCTTTGACAGAACACGAATTTCCTGGTAAACTTATGGATATTTTCCTTCCAATTTTTCAGATAATTTTGTTCACAATTTCACTTAAAGCTCCTAAAATACTCAAGAAAAAATATTCATAACATTCCTCAAAAATAAACATTTTATCGAAGGATATTTGGCAACTCTCGAATGTTCATACGGCGTTCTTCCTTACCACGGCAGAGAATAGGTAAACGTCGAACCCCAGAAAGTAAAAGTTATTCGACCATTGCTAGGATCCAATCCGAGGCTCCCTATTTATCTGCAGCTGACCCTGAGGGTTGGCAACGGGGTAGTTCAGACAAGGGGGAGGGAGTAAAAAATGCCAAAAAGTGCCCCAAAAAATGCCTCGAAAATGTCCCCGAAAATGCCTCCAAAAATGTGTCACGTAATTTATGAACGCTCCCATATGGCGTTCTTCCTTCACAAGGCAGAATAGGTAAACATCGAATCCCAGAAAGTAAAAGTTATTCGACCATTGCCAGGATCCAATTCTCGGCTCCCTATTTATCCGCGGCTGACCCTGAGGGTTGGCAACGGGGCTGCTCAGACGCGGGGGGTGAGGGGGGGCGTAGGAGGGAGGGAGGGACGCGAAAGGGCTCCATCGAAACGACTCCGGTAACTGGAAGCCGAGGCTGAGGCCGCCAAGAGCCGAAAGCGGCAGGAGCCGACTCCGGGGTTGTCGCTGTCGCGCCCCCCGTTCAGATCAGCCCCTCTCGACTTTTCCTCCCTCGACCCCCCCCCCCCTCGCCCCCGCTCTGCCCCTTCCCGCCTGAGTTTTCCTCTTTCACGCGCCAGGCCCGGTGCGGCAGACGCGTTGCTTTTTAAAGGTGACGATCACTGCTACATGCCGCCGTGCGTCCTCGCCAAAGGTCATGGATTATTTCGGATTCGGCTCTAAATTCGAGATTATCGATTATCGATGGATTCGCGGCTCGAAATTGATCTAGACGAAAAGACGTAACTTCATTCCGACGCTGCAAAATTTCAACCCCCGAATTTCATTTTTACTGACAAACTATTTGCAATGGCGAGGCGTGAATGATCGATCATCGATATTACTCAATTTGAAGCTGTGGTAAAGAATCGATTATTGAGGTGTTCGTTGTGAACACATTGTCTATCGATCCTTTTGTATATGCTTAAATGTCGGATCAATCGATATATCGCAATGCACGCCGCACCACTGACTATTAGTACTGGGCCTGATAATACTGCCCGAGAATCTCGTTCAATTTTTTTTTGGATCACATGAAAATTTTTGGACAGAGATGGTACCGTCATGGATGCCAAATTGCGACACTGTGTATCTTCCTCTGCAACGTTGCAGGCTTTTTGTCATTATTTTTTCTTTGAAAAACTAGTCAACGTAACTTCTTGAAAACTTCCCCGATTTTTACTCCATGATAGTTGAATATTCTGTGAAAGTTTCAAGCTATAAAATTGACTCTCTTCTCTTTGAAAAAATAAAATAGGAGCGAGCATTATGAACGACTTGTATGGGAGCTGCGTGGTTTCGCAATTTAGCCATCGATATTCTCAAGTGAAATAGAGGCACTTAATTGCTTCAATTTTGCGATATTGGAATGGAGTTACATTTCATGAAGGAATCAAGCCACGTCAGCTTTTGCAAAATTTATTTGGGCATTTTAATTGTTTACTAAAAACGGTTGTGCGAATTTTGTACAAATTTCAGTGAATTTTTTATAGATTATGAAGCAAATTCCTTTGAATTTTCAATGGAATCCGCACAAACGTCCTCTTGTAAAAAGTCAAAGCGCTCCTAAAAATTTGGCAATAGCTGATGTGGCTTGGTTCCTTTCTGCTAAACGCGGTCTGTTTAAGCTATCTGTAATTTAAAGTCTTTAACTTCATCTCATTACCTCTTTTTCTTTATCTATAACTCCCTACTTTTAACCAAAGTCTTCAAACTAGGGTATTCGCCACCTGACTACTTCGTACTCAAGCGTTTTGCGTCATGCGTTACTCTTATGATTTTTTAATAATATAAGTAAAATATATTATTCAAAAAGAAAAAAACAGAGGAGGACGAGTTTCTGATTTCTTTATAACACTGACGCAGCTAGATACAATTACGGAGAGGAAATGTTCAGCTCATATCGAACATCAAAGTTTTTCGGATCGGGTACCTAAAGTTTTTGGTCTAAGGAACCGAGCTTTAGTTCAACCAACCGATATTCGGTTCGTACAAGTGCAAACGTTGGTTACACCGTAACATCGGTTGTTTCAATATAATTCAGCACAAAATATAATTTAAAACAATTTTTGATGTATCTTTCTTCCATGACTCATACCATTTTTGAGAGAATCGATTACAATAATGTTTGCATTATTGTAAAACATTATTATTGGTAACATTTTCACAACATGTCATGGCATCTACATAGCACTATGTTTCACTCATCAAAATGGGCACTTTTTGGCAAGGATTGCCCGGTGGAATACTGCTCAATTTCATTCTGTCTCTCCACTTGCGTTTATTACTTACAAGAAGAAGAATTCCTGTAATTATTTTCGATCGTAGGGACTTGATTGTATTTACTTTAATTCCAGGCACACCCCCTCTGTCCTTTATCATAGCTTTTACTAAAATAGCCAATATACATTAAAAATATAAAAAATTAATAAATAAACAAATGAATAAAATGTGCCTAGCAAGTGATAAGGATTGCCTTCTAATTCTTAAGATCCGTTTGTTATTCATGTTCTAAAAAATGACGCAAAGTTCCCCGGGGCAAAGAAAATATTCTGTTGATATAGCTCGCGAACTCTCGGAGGTTAGAATAGCGAGCGTCTTCACAAGACGGATCTCACGTAACCTCTAACTTCAGCAGTGAATGATCCCGAGGTCTACGACCTTCCGAAGCTCATTATGCTGTAAAATTTAACTTAAAATACGAAATATTGCCAAATTATATCCAGCTTAAATATACTCCGGAGACGTGGAGGGTGAGGGATATCATGAGGTCGCTGAAATAAAAAAGAAAAAAAAAATCAAAATGAAAACAAACGCATGGTCTCGTCGCGGCGCCTGGAAGTAGGCAGCCGGCGGCACGTGTTGCCGAAGATTTCTTGATCCTACACGTTCACTTTTTAAAGTTGGTATAGTTGGCAAACTAAGTTTCGATCTTTGACTCGCTTTTCCGGGGTGACCGGGGGGTAGGGGGAGGGGGGGGGTCGGCTTAGTAGGGAGAGATGGTCGCTTCAGAAATCGAACGCATGAGTCGTCATTCCGTTCCCATGGGAACGTGCTGGAGGGGGAAAGGCAGGCGGTGAATCCTGGTGGCGTGCGATACGGTCCCGTGAGGCGAGATGCAGGTCCCTAGAGAGGAGGAGTCTTGGTTCTCTGATATTGCTCCTTACCCTTAAGCCCCTCTCTCTCCCTCCCCCACGTAACCACCCACTCCCTCCGTCCATCATTCTCTCTTACTTTCTCCCGGTGTCTCTCCCTTTCTCTTTCGGGGGCATTTTCGCGCCCACTTCCCATCTCTTTCACGCACCCTTCCAAATTACTACCGTTTGTGTGTGTCTGAGCCCGGCGTCCTGGTATGTGTGCACCTCCTCCCGGCAGCTTTCTCTCTTCCACCGCCCCGCCGCACAGTAAGGCATCCCTATGGACGATGCAGACGTAAATCGGTAAAAGGCACTTAACTGTAACTAATGAAGATAGTAGCACCGACATTCTGCCGTGCTAAGGAAAAACGCCGTATGAACCCTCAGGCGTTGCCAAATTTCCTCCCACAAAACGCGAATTTCCTGGTAAATTCATGAATATTTTCCTCCCAATTTTTCAGATAATTTAGTTCACAATTTCACCTAAAGATTCTGAAAATTTAAAGGAAAAATATTCATAACTTTCTTCAAAAATGAGCATTTTATCGAAGGAAATTTGGCAACTCTCGAATGTTCATACGGCGTTCTTCCTTAGCACGACAGTATAGGAAAACCCCTCGAAGTAAAATACTCGACGAATAAGAAAATTATACATCTCAGGATTTTTTGCGTATTTTTCGAGGAAAGTTCATCTTGAAGTTGGCAACCGCGAATCAGCCCTATTTTCACAATGTAGAAGCAACGTGAAACACCCACACTTTAACTTCAAATATCTCTGATAGTCGCGAA
Source organism: Bemisia tabaci (assembly GCF_918797505.1). Taxonomy (NCBI): domain Eukaryota; kingdom Metazoa; phylum Arthropoda; class Insecta; order Hemiptera; family Aleyrodidae; genus Bemisia; species Bemisia tabaci. Next base: position 19,613,049 of record NC_092798.1, read on the forward strand.
AAGTCGCAAGATCTTTTTGGTAGAATTGAAGTTGGATACATCTAAGGATTAAGAAAACGTCAGCTACCTGGAGCGTTTTGCGTTTCAAGTGAGCAATCTTCATTCGAAGTTGATGTGTTTTCTCCCGTGTATTTCTTATGGACCAGTGATTCTCGACCCATTTTCCACCCACTTTCTACCTAAATTTGAAGTAGTTTGAGCGAAAAATTTAAAAATGAACCATCATTGTCAGTCAGAAATATCTTTAAGATGCCAAACTCCAAAATAAAAATATTCAGATGTCGAGTTGTGAATTTTTGATTTTTGTCCACAGAGGGCGGCACTGTGCGCCGGCCCGCCGCCTCACCCACCGCCGCCGCTTTTAAAGCACTGTATTCTGTCTGTAATGTCGGTGTCTTTCTCTATCTCTCCCCTCTCATCTCCTCACATGCCCCCTCCTCCTCTCCCTCCTTTTTTCATGAGCTGGTATCCGAGTTTTTTCCCTGCCCCCAGCCTCCCCCTCGTCATGATTCTTCATATCAGTTTGCCAAACATTTACCACAAAATGGTGGACTCTGGTGTAAAACCATCTTCGTCCGCGATCCGCCAATACCCCTCGCCGCGGCTTTTGCCCGCCACCACGTGGAGGCGCTGCTATCGGCAACAGTGCACGACGGCGGCGGACGACCGGGCGTGATTGCCAGGTGCCCTGAAATCCACCATTCCTGGAAGCATTCCCCATGGAGCAAACTTGTATCCCCCGGGGTACGAAGGCCCTTAGTGGGTCCTTACTCGGAAGCTCCCGTGAGTTCCGGGCTGAAACCCATGAATGGGTCATTCCACACTTGCGCGTACTGTGGAATCGCGTTTTGACTGTTGAAATTTAATATTCGCAAAAAAGGTGTGGATGATTCCAAACGTAACACACTGAAAAAAAATCTCGGTGTATTTACTAAGAGAAGGGTAAAATTACCAAGAATTCAGGGTTCTATTTGATCCCAGTTTTTGCTTGGTAAAATTACCATTTATAGAATTGGTCATTTTACCGAGAAATCTCGGTAAAATTATTGAACTTTCTCGTTAATTTTACTGGACCTTGGTAAAAACGCCAATATTTTTTATCGACTGTAATAGAATTACCGAGATAAATGGCAAAGTTACCGGGAATTGATTACCAATAAAAGTGGTATTCTTACCTGAAAAAAACAGTAAAAATACCGGTTTTTAGGTAAGTTTACCAGTGTGCCTTGGTAAAATTACCAATACTTGGTAAAAAAAGTGAGATGGTAAAGGTACCAACGGACCTTGGTAAAAACGCCGAGAATTTTTTTTCAGTGCAAAGCTTACAATTAGTACCTATTAACAGAGATATCTCACTCTCAAGATCGTTGTCCCCCTGAAGTAAGGGCGTATCTCAATTTTCTCGTGAGCCCTCTGCTCCATTTAACTCCATCCTTTCCAGAGCTCATTTGAAAATTGAGATATATACCCTTACGTCAGAGGAGCGACGAGATTAGCGATGACGTCATCCACTGTGTTGGTAGGTAGGTATGTGCGAATCACCGTCAGTTTCACTTTGACATCATCGATATAAGACGTTAACAACCAATGCCAATTTCATTCTTCGATGATTGATAAGACGAAGGAGATATAATCGATAATTTACGGTAACGCGCCAAATAACGTTACGTAACGTATTTTTTCGCTTCCTCCGATAAAGGTCTGAAATTAATTAACTGTGTTAGCATGAGCGCAAGGCCCGATCATTTCCTTGTGATTGAATCGAGATCTAAGTCAAGAGGCACTGTTAAAGTCAAAGAAAAATATTAAAAGTCGTCCTTATGGAGCCTTTGCTTCTGTTGGAGGTGAAACCTTAGTGTTAGGCCGGATTAAATTATTTGCTCCTATTGTTAAGAGTAAATAGGTAAACTATGGTTAACTGAATCAAGCCGATGGTTGCACTTTCTCCAACGTGTCTACATCCACAATTTCTACAGTAAAGTAAATATTGTTCTCTCGGCTAGATTAATGCACTTCAATAAATGCCTCAAAAACCGCGAATATTTTGGGATTGGGAAATGTGTCAAAATGTGGGCTGGACCAATTATTTTTGTACCTAAAGATGTAGGAACAAGCCAAAGAACGAACATAGAGAGTTTCGTCCTCAAAGATAATAGAGAATGAATAATTTTCTGTTACAGGTGGTGCTCTCAACTCAAGTGAGCGTGGATGGTCCCTTATTAGCTGTTTCTGATAACATGTTCGTCCATAATAATTCCAAGCACGGTCGACGCGCCAAGAGGTTGGACCCATCAGAAGGTAAGAGTCAAAATGATTAAAGCTAGTATTATCATTGACGATGAAATCTTTATCTCACATCAACGTGGAGAAAATATTGGGGAGCATTAGTGAGTTTATTCATTGTGCTAATACGAGTATAATTTATCAAAAATTACATCGGGAACCATTCAAAGCTAAGAAAACATCCAGGAGGTGAAACATTGTCTCGTGAGCCTTCGATGCTGGTTTGACCGCCATAGCATTTAAATTTACTTCCTGAGACTGCAAAGTGAACTACAGGGGCAGTCAAGCCACCAAATTGGGATCGCACTGAAGGAAAAAAGGTTTCCTGGATGATTTCGACACAGCTAATCAAAATTGGTCATGTGCGCCAACTTATTAGAACTAATTGGTGCTGCACCAATAAGTCAGAGTACAACTCAAATACGTTTACTGTGAAGTACCATTAGGCTGGTGCGCAGCATGGATTTTGGCTGGCCATGTCGAGATCATTCAACCCCCTATTTTATTCCATCAGACAAGTTTTTGCCATCCTAAAGATTCGGCGGTACCGTGTTAATTTTTTCGATGCACTTTGAGGGAGGGAATGCACCAGAGAGGGAAATTGTGTGAAACGGTGGACAGAAATGAGTTTATAAATTGACTGACGTAAAAAATATGAAAGAAATTAGGAAAGAGAAGGAAAGACTGTGACAAAAATTGTAGGAAATGGAGGTTTGACTGATTTGGAGTTTTCAAACCAGTGAAAGTACACTGAAAAAAAAAAAAAACTCCGGCCGTGGGAGCCGCAATTACGAGCTATATAGACATACCATCCGTTCCGGGCTCAAAGGCCAAAAATTCCGGCTGCTGGCGGCGTAGCTTTGATTGCTCCGGGTTCAGAGGCCGAAGCTACAGCTCCAGCAGCCGGAATTTTCGGCCTTTGAACGGATGGTAACGGAACGGATGGTATGTCTATATAGCCCGTAATTGCGGCTCCCACGGCCGGAATTTGTTTCCGCTGTAGCCATTAAAAAAGTGACCATAGGAAATTATCATGATTTATTCTATACATTTGAAAAATTTAGGTGAAACAGTCAATGGAAACAAAACCGAGAATCACACGCCTCAACAGGACGAATTCTCAGTAAACTCGACCGAGTGGGCCCGAAGAACGAAACGAGAAGGGAAGTAAAGTCAAGGGCACAAAATGAAGGCAAAAGAGCGAGAGAGACCCGAAGAGGGGGGGAAGGGGAGCGCAAGGGGAGGGAGAAAAACAGGCGAGAATAGAAAAAAAGCGCGAAGATGAATGCGAGCGTGAATCGGTTTACGAGTTGGAGCGGTATTTTACTGCTCCCCCAAACTCCCCCGCTCACCCCCCTGAAGCTGCAAGTTCATTTATATGCCACGGCGAGAGTTTAATATGAAATTTCTAAAATTAGTTCCCAATTCACTCAATAGAAACAAATCCTCCCCCTCTCGCAGGATGTGCAGAGCGGTGGCTTCCGTGTTTCTATATGCACACTTTGCTCGAACTTTGATCTCCTTCGCATTGTTTCGCCACCTCCGCCGTGATTCTTTCCCGTCCAATCCTGGTTTGTCTCTAATCTCGGCTTCCGTTCTCATACATTCGTAAACATTGTTCGTGCGGGAAAGTTATCGGGAGGTGGAACTCCGCTGCACATGCATTTCCGAAAGGAGCCCCTCAGAAAACAGCTGCATGTTTTATCAGAAATAGTTCTCGGGAGACTTAAGAGCTCCTTCGTAAATTTTGTTTTCAATCGGAAATTCGAAGATCTCGATCTACAACAACGCTTGATTAAATTAAATCAAACAAATTAATCGTTGATTAAGTAGAATGAAATGCTATCATGCGTTGATCAAATCGAATAATATGTGACTAATTTTATCAAATAGAATCGAATGAGATCTGTCTTCACTTTACCCCTTTTGAAAATGAAATTCAAGTAAATTGCACCAAGAAAATTAGGTATAATGAGGCTTAATGAAAAAAAACACTGTCAGGATGTCTCGGGTCAACTACACGCCCATCTTCACCTGGAGCGAAAGGTGAAAGTTAAAAAGTTAACATTAAATAAGCATGCAACTGACCGCGGTAGGAGGTGGTGCGAACTACCAAAAAAGTTTGCAAGTCAACTGCAGGTTCATTTTTGGGTCTTAATTTTTACATTTTAGCTTTTGCTCTAGTTGAGAATAGGCATGTAAATGTGGCTGGAACGTCCTAGCTGTGTTTATTTTACATTTAATCTTGTCATATCTGGTAGGTTTCCTTGCATCTCATTTTTCAATTGAGCTGTTGCGTTGTGTTTCCCTAATCTCTTTTTAAATCTTGCTGATTGCATGAGAGGTAACTTTTCGGGAGATGACACGGCTGTAAAGTTTCACTGAAGACTTGTCAGCTTTATGCTTTATGCTACGTTCATGCTTTTAGCGTGAGTAGAGACAGGGAGAATTATTAGTGGAATTCATCCGTTTGATTTGATATCTAATTCCGAAACACACATTTCCGCCACGTTGAAAATGGTTAATAATTACGAAATAAGTAGCCGAGATTTTTCAAAAGGGTAACAAGGGATGAAGATACGGAGGATGACGGATTCATTACATTTCACTCCGTCGTGGATCCCAGGTTTCATTACACTCCTTTGCTTTTAGCCAAATTAAAAGAGAGAAAAATGGGGAATGAAAGAATCTGAGTGGTGAGCGCCTCATCGCACGCTATGTACTATTATTTTGTTTCGCCGCACAGTGTTTTAAGACACTTTCAATCTGTGCCCTGTGCACAGAGAGAAATTTCGACACAAACTTTTGGTTAATACACAAAGTAAAACACGAAATAACGCTTATTTTCTTGGAGAAATTTAATAAATAACGAGTGGTGAGCACCAACTTCGCAACCGGAGGAATGCATTTCCCAAATTTCTCCATTGTTTTCTGCGCTAAATTCACCATAAACTGTACCAAAATCAACATTAAAGTGTTATTTGAACATAGTGATGAGAATCACTGTAACACCAGTTAAGATTGGATAGGTTTGAATGTGAAAAACCACAAAGCCAAGGTGTGCCAATTAAAGTGTTAGTTTGTATTTCGCTTCCCATATCAACCGAAAGTAACACAAAAACACAAATATTTTTATCTGTGAAGATGATCAAAGTCTTTCGAGTGTTTTACCATAGTTCGTGCGAGAGCAACCCGTTCCTGTGAAAACAGGTTTTTTTTTTTTTAATAAACAATATCACAACTCTAGTGATAGTGAACCAGATGGATGATAAGACAACTTTCAATTAGTACATGGTGGACCTCCATCAGGAGAGGGGTGGAAGGGGCATTAAACTGTTTCAAATTTTGCGAAATTCTTTAAAGGCGATAAATTCATTGAAAACTTCATGAAATTTTGGTAATTGTTCTTATAGACGATAAGTGTACATTTCGTTTGTTCGATGCCTTATTGACTTCAATTAAAAATATAGATAGATACTAAAAATATATTCGTGAACTTTGAAATTTTCCCGGGACAGATACCTCATAATTTTTTTCACAAATATAGTCAAGTTTTAGCCTTAGTAAGTAAGTTTTTCTTTGATTTAAATACTTATTTTTGCGGCATCGATTGAATTTCAACTAATCTGCTTCAGTTTGTTGATTTTACCAGGGGGAAACTTTTGTTTTTTTAGGGGTGTTTTGTTTTCCAACTGCTGTTATTATCCCTCCAGTTTGAAAGTGCTCGTACGTAATGAGAACATTGTTTCCCAGTAATAATCGCCGAATAAGGATTTCATAATAATCAAAATCGGTATTTCCTTGTTTGATTTCAGGTCTATATCCACCTTTACCTGTCGCTACTCCGTGCATAAAAGCAATTAGTCCCAGTGAAGGTTGGACCAGTGGAGGTTCCACCGTTATCATAATTGGAGACAACTTTTTTGACGGACTGCAAGTAGTTTTTGGCACCATGCTGGTTTGGAGTGAGGTAATTAAATGTTTAACTATTTACTGAATTTACTAATCTACTGAATCTCGATAATGTACGTTTAAGGGAGGAGACCACACAATTTTCTTGCCTGATTGGGACTTTATTTTTGCAAATTTCTTACCAGATGATTCTAAGTAAGTACTGATTGTTTCAAAATTTAGAAAAATAACCTTACTTTGTTTTTATTTTCAGCTGATAACATCGCACGCCATTCGAGTCCAAACGCCTCCTAGACACATTCCCGGTGTAGTTGAAGTAACTTTATCGTACAAATCGAAACAGTTTTGCAAAGGCGCTCCTGGTAGATTTGTGTATGTCTGTAAGTATCGATTTTTCTTCCAAAACTGACAGAATTTCCCTCGTACATCCGACCTCAAATAAGCTCTCAAAATTTGCATGTTACTGTGATTTGAAGATATTATTTCTTCCTCATACTCTTCAACTGAGGGTACATTATTAGATACTTTTTGCTCTCCTCATTTAATCGTTCGTATTCATTATTGACGCATCAGATGAATTGCAGATCATTCATACAGTTATTAACGAAAAAATACCGAATATAGATCCCTCGTGAGTATTGTAAGATCAACGATTCTTCGCCTTCGTGCGCTATAATCAAAAAATGTCCCTTTTCATTTTAACCTTGTCTAAACTATGTCTCTCTGTGCAATTTAATATAATTATTTGATACCGCAAAAAGAGCTCTTTTAGTCCTTTATTGAAGGTTGAGGATTATATTTTTTTCTTTTTTCTTTTTAACAGCTTTAAACGAACCTACCATAGACTACGGATTCCAGAGGCTACAGAAACTAATACCGAGGCACATGGGTGATCCAGAAAAACTTCCCAAGGTAAAAATCCACGGTCAAATAAACCGCTTGTGTTTATGCATATTCCTTAATCTACTTTAATTTTTTCTCGGATATTGAATGAAATTATCGACATGACTTTTTTGGACACTTTTTGCTTAACGTCACTTCTTGTTAACCATGTTTGTAAACCCTGTCTGGCATAATTATAAAGGTGCTGAGTCTTTCGTACCGTTAAGATATACAAATGAAGGATTGGACAACGTTATTAGTAAAATAAAATTAGCTATTGCAGAGTAGATCCCTCACAGACACACCTTGCCAAAAAGCCTGAGCCCCACCGTAGCATGCCAATCTTCTATGATACGACTTTATTAACTTAAAGGAGCTGATGATGCCTACGCGGTGGAATGAAGGCGATAATGTCTATTGCCAGTCAGCGAGACGCCAATTGAATCGGTTCAGCTATATGGGCGGGAGTTCATAAAGTCATAAGCCCTGGCTTTCATTGGTCACACATAACACCAGGGCTTATGAGTTTTTGACTTACGCCTTCTCTAACAGACACCGACTCAATTTAAAATCTAGGCGTAGTCTACTTTCATTCAAGTGATCAGGCAAAAAGGAATATCATGCATTACAGCTTGACTCCTCTATTCTGTCCAGCAGTACTTTAAACCAATCTTAAATTTCAAGAACAAAGCAAAATAATAAAGTAAAATGTGAAGGTATTTTAATTGAGAAAAACTTGGCGTTGTAATATTAAATTAACGTTTTGCCACGTTTCAGGAAATCATCTTAAAACAGCAGCCGACCTGGCGGAAGCTCTGTATAGTATGCCGCGGAACAACCAGCTTGGTCCAAGATCTCCGACGGGTCCAAACTCTAGTATGTTTAACTCTTACACTGGACAACTGGCTGTCTCGGTTCCTGAAAACGGAAATGGACAATGGACTGACGGTAATTAAACACCTTTCTCCGACACAAAATCGATGCATGGAGTCGAAAAATGCGTATCTTAGATTGCGACTTCGTAAGTCTCCACTCATGTTTTAAGTTTTCAAAGGATAACTGGCCTTTTGGAATTTTCAATTAATTTTCTTCACTCCGTGGGCAACACAGCTGAAAAAAGAGAGACGTAATCGGGAACCTTTTTTTTAATTTCCCTCCCAAATTTGAGCGACACCTCTTTGGCAGCACAGAGCGGAGGATCGCGAGCTCTCGCTCGCGCCGTCGCGCCTTCAATTTGCAGATGCAACACGGACATCCATCAAGTACGAATAGTTGTATCTCTGCGCCGTCATCAACGCGCGTCATTTCTCTCGCTCCACTCCCATGTTTCGTTGCTTCCGTTTGTTTTATTTTTAGTGGTGCTTTAAGGGTCGCATGAGCATCATAGTCGAGGATAAAATACGTAATTTTCTTCGCTCATCCTAATAAAAATCATACTATATTACAATTGAGGAAAAAGTTTGATTTAGTTTCACGTGAAGAAAATTAAACATGATCGCAGTTTTTTTGCATTTTGGTTCGCATTTTCCGCATTTATTCATCGATTTATGTATTATTTTTGCATCGAATTCATCTACGTTGCTTCTTTTTCTTCGAAACAGAAAGTGGTTGCTAGAATAAGTTGACTCATACGTTTTTAATGTAAACGGTATATTCCAAAAATGTTGCACATTAAGCAAATTCCATACAATGAAAACGCAATGACATGCTATTGAATTTTCGTTTAAGAATACACTGAAAGCTAAGCCATTAAATAAGGAGTATTATCGAAAAAATCTGAGTTAACAGCTATCTGAGAAAATAATTTTAATCATCATGCAAAGTGTGGATAGTTTTAAGGATAAGAGAGAAACTGAGCATCGTATATTCTAATTTTTTCTGCGTTCTTGTGTGATAGATTTTTTATTATTATTTTTTTTATTTTATTTTTTTTATTTTTCCTTCTTTCAAATTTCGGTTGATATTATTGGTATTGCTATGTTGCTGCGGTGTTCTTGTCATTAAACAATCAACCTAAGCACATCTCCCTCGCCTGACGGAATATGAGAATAGCACTAGAATATACATTATGAAGAGAGCATACCTATTGGTTTTTTATAATATTAAAGTTGATCAACTTCTCAGTTATAATTTGATTAAATTCTTCTCGTTTCAGAGGAGTATGGACGAGGCCAAAGTAGTAGCGTTTCACCGCGAGGCGGCTACGGTTCCAGCGCATCGACTCCGCATTCATCGAATGGCGGCTCTTTCAATAACAGCTCGACACCGGGAAGTGGCAACATGAATGGCTCAACTTATTCTAGTGGTAAGATTTCCATTTTGCATGACTTCTTTCTCAAAAAAAACATGCATTTGGACGCAAACCAATCGTTTGAAGTTTCTATCCTTCCAATGCTCAAAATATATATAAAATAAGTACCTCCTTTTTGCATGCTGAACATTTTTTGGAGACGTTAGCTCTGTATAGCTGGAGAAAACATACTTCTAAAGATAATCGAAACTAAACTGCACAAATCAGAATAGAATCAAGTCACATCAGCCATTGCCACATTTCTTTGAATACTTTATTTATTTGCGAGAGAACGGTGGTGTGGATTTTTTTGAAAATTTCAGTAGATTTTCTGACTTGAAGCAAATTCTGTTACCAAAAAAATCCGCACAGCCGTTCGTTTGTAAAAAAATAAATTGCTCGATGAGATTTGGCAATGACAGGTCTGACTAACAATTAATTCCTTTCTGCTTCACGCGATCTAATATTCTTAAGTCATAGTTTGAGAATTTCCTTACGTTCCTTTTCACTAAATGCTGTGCCCATTTTTACTCGCCAAAATCAAAATAATTTCCGGGTGATATTCATAGTCATTCCGTAAACAACTCTCCTCCTTAAGAAAGCCGCATATCGACAGTGAAACTACCGAACTACTTATCTTGGTTTTCGACGTTGCAAACTTTCTATCATAATACTGTATTTTTTAAATAAAAAACCACTCAACGTCAATTCTTGAAAAACTCCCGTGATTTTTCTCTTCTTTGCGGAGAAAACGCTATGTGAACTCAAGGAATGATACTGATTTGTAAAAAACAAATTGGGAGTGGAGCGACCATTTTTAAACGCCGCAAACGAGATACGTGGTCTGGTAGTCTCACCGTCGATGTGATTTACATTATGACTAAAAGAGGTTCCAGGAAGCCTTATTTAGCCTAGTGGCGTAGCTAACGAGGACAATTTTTTATGAATATCAGTTAAAATTCAACCGGATATTTTAGAAGCACGACTAGTTGTATGAGACCTTAAGTTGGTATTGATTCTTTATATTGCAAATTCTGTGCTACTTTAAACTCTGTATTTTCTGTTCACCACAGGTGTTGGGAGTATAGTATCGTCTCCATTCGCCACCATGAACCCGTTCGCCCTTCCGACGTGCAATTCGCAATCTTACGGCTCAAGCCCTATCGTCGGCGCATCCAAGTAGCATCAAGAATTAATGCTATCAGCTTTCTATTCTACAAATGAAGCAGTCTCTACTTAGAAAATTAAACATAGAAATAGAACAATGCTGGGTTGTGTAATATCAGTTGGATAAACAATGTTAAAAATAGGTATTTTGTGAGGTTTTGAGAATCGCAAACACCCTAGAACTTTCCTTTGTTCACCTTAAGAGAAGCGTTTAGTTTTCCTTTGTGGAAAATATACGTTTAGGCTGATTCTAAGTCTTTTGGAGACTCAATTTTCTCCAAAACGAATTTCCATCACGTTGCCAATAAAAAAGACGTTACACGTCTGCTAATTAGAAAATTCATTTCTCAAATTCTTCTTTTTTGAAAAACTTGAAAATCTTAAAATCTTTTTTATGTGTAAATCTTGTTTAATGTGTATTTTCCCGCTCCTCTCAAATTTCTTTTTCAACGTTTCTTTTGTCTCCTCTGATTTGAAATTGTATATATTTAAAATCTGTATTTTTTTAGTATTCGTACAATTTGATTGTCCTAAATCATTTGTGACAGTTTGATTCTCATTTCAAAACACGCAAGAACATATATAATGTGATCAAAACCACTTATCATGTTTCACGTGGATGATTTTTGTGTTTTTTGATTAAACAAATATTCCAATGATCTGAGCTCTAACTTTAAATGCAATTAGTTGCAACTTTTAACTTCGTTGATCTCTTTTTAATAGATAGTTTTCTTATATCTTTGTACTGATAAGATGATTAGTAATAATACACTAAATAGTTGCTTGCTTGTTACATTTCAAGTCCCCAAGTAAAGCTGTCGTTGAAAGCCCACCCTTGGAATTGTAAATTCATACATTTTATACTAATAGAATACTATTCATTTGCTCAAAAACTGGTTTAAGCTACCAGTAAATCTGGAGAGAGTCATAAAATAAAGCTGAGTGTCGAATATTGTCAATCAAGGTGGTTGTAATGAAAGAAAGAAAAACAACAAAAACCATAAGAAGCTGATACACCTCTCAGGTGAGTTTCTGTAGTTTGTTTCCCGTGTACACAAAAAAAAATTCCAAGCTTGCCACCAGTTGATGTAGTTTGAATATCTTTACAGCTTTACATACATACATATAAAACAAAAAAAGTAACAACTTTCCGCTGACCTGGTTCTCCACCATAATTTCTCATTCAATTTCTCGTCAGAATGAGTATAAGTAGGTATGTAATTTCATTTTGATGGTTGTTTTGAGTCATTTACCTCGATATCAAACAAAACTTACCGTTGAAAAACTCGAACTGGGCGATAAACTTTGCATTCCTTCAATTATTTTTCGGGCTTCGAGATCTTTCAGATGATGGTAATGTGATCTTACTTACCTGGTTCCAAATTGTCTCTCCATATGAAAGAAAATAATTTATCGTATCTTGTATAGTTATCAACAAGGAAGTGTCCAGATGATGTATATATGTAAAAAAAAAACTAATTATTGTAAATTTACTTGTAACATTTCGGGGAAAAATTATGGACACGTCCTTTTGTTGGAATAAGTGTACATTACATGCGTGCATATGAATCGCAAATGTCTTTTTTTAAGTTTATTTTACCATTGTTACCTTATATTGTAGAAATATTGCTACAAGCATCATCATCGTCATTGTACCTATTATCATTATATATCACTTTAAGTTTAAAAGTCTTGTACAAACGTACTTAAATTAAAATTTACATCGAAGAAGAATTCAGTTTTATTTCATTCTCATTCACAAACCGGAAATCGTTGAGAAAGTTTGGTTAGAAAAGAAAATATCTAGGAAAAATTTTTGGATTAAAGAGGGACTGCACATTACACATGCTGAACAAACTTGTTTTCAAATATGAGAGTATTGTAATTGAAATGGACAGCTAGAATCATCTTATCTGCATCTCACGTCACTCAGACGTTTTCTTTTGAAAGAAAAACTAAGTAACATGGCGCTCTAATTCTTTTGAAGATTTTTTCGGTAATTTCGAATAGTATCATGCATACTACTTTGAAACCGAGTTTACTTTTCTACAAAAGATGAAAAAAAATTATGAACCATGAGATCAAAGTAGGCAAGGTGTTATGTCAAGATAGCGTGATTTTTAATCTTATTTCACAGTAAGTAAATTGAGTAAGAAGTATATATCGATGACCAAAGTGCGAAAACACATCTCCGTTGCGATGTTTCAAAATTCCCAATCCTATTTCAACTTTTCGAGGAAAAACAAGTCAACATTATAGCTTGGCATTTATACTGAATGTTTTGTTAAAAGCGAAGAAAAATGAAGGCAGTTTTTAAGAAGTTATGGGTGGATTTCAGCTAATGGGATAAAATATGGGAAAGACGTGTTTACGTGTATCTGTTTGCTCAAAACTTTCAATTATAATATTTTCTCTCGATGTTTGGTTTTTTGCGTAGAAGCAGGTCACTCCAACCACGAAAACATTCCTCAGGAGATTTGAATAACTCTAAACCTTTTTTTCAACGTGCTAAACAGTGAAAATGTCAGTTTGGTGACGTGTAACTCGGAGGTAGTCAGTGTATCAAATCGTAAACCAGGACCTTTCGCGAGCTTTGTCTACTTTTTTTTAAGTCTTGAATGTACATTGTTTAATATAATATGCACTGAAACACCAGAAAACTATATTATTCCATTTAATTTGAGACTTGAAGCGTTTAACTCAATATTATGTCAGTTTGGTGACGCTATAGTATGGAGCCCGAAGATAACAGAAAAGTAGTCTTTAGCTTGATATGGTCAAATCACTCGACAACTTTTTTTCAGAACCATTTTCTCCCATTAGCTGAAATCCACCCTTACACGTTGACTATTTTTCCAGAGAGGATTATTTTTACTACTTTGCTAAACGTTCCAAACCCACGCTGCCGTGCTAATGAAGATCGCCGTATAAATATTCGAGAGTTGCCAAGTTTCCTTTGATAAAACATGCATTTTGGACGCAATTTAGGCATTTTTTCCTTTGAAATTTTCAGATATTTTAGATTAAATTGCTCGAAACAATATCTGAAAATTTCGGGGAAAATTATTCACAATTTTCCCAGGAAATTCGGTTTTTATCGGAGGAAATTAGGCAACGTCTGAAGGCTCATACGGCGTTCTTCCTTAGCACGTACGGATCCTTCGGGAGGAAAATCGCAACACCTCTGTTTGCGGACCCGCGGCAGTGCGGGGCTGCGGTGGCTCGCAGCCGCGAACACAAGAATAACAGGAATTATTTTTTGATGAACGCAATCACGGGCTAATAAGGGGTTGGGGGCCGGGCAGGCGGCGAGAGGGCGGGCGGCGCGTGGCCAAAAGTGATGCCCCTCAAATTACAAGTTACAAGTCGAGCGGCCCCGAAAGTGTAACAGTATCGGATCCCTTTGTGCTCCTGTCATCAGCGCCCGGCCCGTCAAGCCCCTCCGCATACCCTTATCTACATCGGGTTTGTTGTTATTTCTGCTCGCGGATTTTAAGCGCCGCGCCGCTTTGTTGCTCCTTGTTTGTGTTATGTTTTTATCTACGAGGTACGACTACGAGCGCGGGTTATGTAACCGTCGTCGCGCCCCTGGTCAAATAACGTGTTTATGCTAGAAGGAACTATGTCCCGCGCAAACCCTGTGTATATAGTTCCTTTTAGCACGATTACTTTCCGATCACCCCCGCCTCCTGGTAAACTGATCCCGTGATTTCGTATCTCTCGTGTGAGAATTTTCAGATTCCCAGCTCTGATCGGAGTCAGGAGGGCTTGATGCAAAAACAAACCGGAATTAAACCCTGTTAAAAGATCGATGGGTCGGACAAAGGTTGCTGTTTAAAATGCTTTTAAAGTAGTAGAGTGGAGTCGATTCACGAGTAGTATCGTGAGGGCTAAGAAACAATACCGCCTAACTGAAAATTATGGCGGAAGAATTTGCGACTTTACCGCATTCTACAACATGAAAATTAAGGAAACTGATTTTTAGTTTTTTTCCAATTTCGCATGGGAGCACTGTAATGAAATTGTAATGTGTAAAAAAGTTGCAAATATAACCTCAAAATTACAAAAATGGTGAATTTTTTTCTTCGCTCAGTAAAATCGTCAGTTTGTAGATAGGCCGTATTGTTCCTTAGCCATCGATTGGTAAAATGATCTGAGGAAACCATTTTTTACCTCTCATTGGAACTTTTTCGCCAAATTAGGGAGGGAGAGAGATTGGTAGTTCAAGTTTAGAATCTATAATTTGTGACTTTCTGCCAACAGAGCTCGGTTTGAGTCTAGTGGACTTCGGATTTGATGTGAGTGGAAAGTGAGCATAGACTTCTACAAAAAAAAAAAACAATATTTTCTACAATTTGAGTTAACAAAATTTTTGTAAGTCTATCATAGTCTACGCAAAATTTTGAGGGGGAAAATGCACACATTAAGGTACATATATGATTATGCACTGTGGTGGTCCATTCTACAATGCTAGTTTTTTAGAGAGAGATCTAACCATGAGTGGATTTTACACCCCGTGGGCAAAATTGTCAAAAGTCTCAAAATTACGACCCGGTCACTTTTTTTTTTTTTTTAATGCATATATATATTCAAGATTTTGGATGTGCGTGTTGCATATCCAAAAACTGGAGGCGTTTCCATTTTATAGGGACTGGACTGATTCTGAATTGACTCTAACGTCTTGATGCAACTATTCGTGAACCGCGGATGTGCGCGTTGCCTACTCAAAAATTGAAGGAACTTTCGTTTTTCTCACTTCTTCAGAGATGCACGGGACTCGTCAGATGGAACACCTCATTAATAGAGTACCGATATAAGTTTGTTATAATAAGTGACCAGTTAGTGACAAAAAGGCAGAGTGTCCAAGGCCAATAATTAGATTGGTTCTTCTAGGATCTGAAATTATACTCTGAAATTTAGATGTGAGCAGCTTATAGTTCAGCTAAAATGTTGTTTTCATGGTATGAATAGTTATCCTACCAAATCGGTTTAGAAATGAATAATTCAGAAAATAAGAAAATACACATCTCTGTCTCTTCGCTTTTCAAATAATATTTCGACGCTGAAACTGCCAAACCACGTCTCTTTTTGCGCTGTTTTAGATAACATTTGAAAACGAAGAACAAATCAACGTTATTTTTTGAAGTTTTAAAAGAATTTCCTTCGCACGGAGAAGAAAAATCACGGAAGTTTTTAAAAATTAACAGCGAGTAATTAAATATTTAAAAAATTAAGTATAACAGGAAGCCTGAAACTTCGCACAGTAGATCGAATCAATCAGAAATGTCGGACATGAAATTCTTGACTAAAACTGAAAATTTAGGTGTTTATTTCGTTACATTTTAATTTCAAAGGGTGTTTCTGAAAGGAAAGTCTACGAGAAAACCAATGGAACCACTTTTAAAACCTCTGTGTATGATTGAAGTTATAAGCTTTTAAATTTTCCAAATTTTGTCCGACCTCTCCTTTTGACTCATCCACTGTGTGTCGCAAGCCGAGGTAGATTGTTTGGGAGTTTCAACGTCGATTTGTCACCATAAAAAAGGGGAATAGAAGATATTTTCAACGAGAACGCAAGTATTTTAGAGATATTTACATCACTTTTTATTACAAATCACTCGTATATATTTCATTGAATTAATTTTCAATTTACTTGAAGTGCGTGCGCACAACTCTTAAGACACAAGAAAGTAGCAATTATATTGATTTCAAAACAGGCAACTAGGCTGTTGCGAAAATAAGCTAAGCAATGGCGTAGGACATTCATGACCTCTGAGGCGGGTCCAGCGATTTGGCAACCCCGGATTTCCTCCATTTAAACCTATGCTAAATAATCGATTCTTTTCGGAGCACATGGCCCCTCCAAGAATCGATATTTTTCCATAGGTTTAAATGGAGGAAAGACAATGTTGCCCATTCGCTGGATCCGCCAATGCGTGACCTAGGGCCAAGACGATTGGTATCAGAGGTCTAAAGAGAGGGTATAAATTGTCTTAACATTACCTCATTAATACAGAGCATGTGTTATTGCTTTGTACCATAATGACACCAGAATCATACAAACTAATTATGACGGAAAAATGCTTCCTAACTTTAGGGAGCCTGTGTTCTACAAGCTCAATGTATTAAACCCATGGATCTTCAGCACTTCAACTCCGCAAGCCGCAATGCATCAACAGTCGTGATCAATCAGTGGGAACTCCACTGACCCTTAACAATAACGGCATTGTCTATGTGCCCTTTGCATGCAAAATTTTCGCGAATTTCGCGAAAAAATGCGAAAAATTTCGCGAATATTCATATGCGAAGAATGGGGGGAACATTTCATTTAAACTCCACTGAAAATTTGAGCTCTGAGGAGACGAACGACTACGTCAAATTCTTTGCGCCTGACGTCATTTTTATAAGAAGCAAAAAAGAAATCCAGCGGTTTAAATCTTTTAAATCCGGCACGGTGTCACCTTTTAATCCCGATATTGCAATGCTGAAACAACTAATTACATCTTCGGGCGGGGCGGGTCACGTTGCATATTTTTGTCTCGTGCGCAAAAAGCGAACATATATAAGCGCAGTATCCAGTGTCACCCTTAAATGTCTTCGTCATCTTCTTTCGAGTTGGTTAACGATAGTGATCCAGACTACGTACCAAGTATCAGTGATTCGGATAGTGATAATTCAACGTGTAAATCTTTTCAATCTCTTTTTTCAAATATGGAGAACCTTACCTCAGTACCCGAAAGTCAGGATGTGTTATTGGAAGAACTGTTGACCCAACAGGAAAAAGTGGAGAAATTGGAGGAACGTCTAACGAAACGGAAAGCCGACGAACATCAAATGTCGGAGGAGGAACCGGACGAAATATTGATCCTAGGGGATTCCAAGCCTTCAACTTCAAAAGGCAAACAACCCTTGAAGAAGAAGCCAACGTGTTTAGAAGATCAAGATCAATTGGAGGAAACTCTCTTGGAGGAATCGGACGACGACGAGCCAGTGACAGCGGAGCTTCATTTGCAAACGGAAACATTGAAGTTGATTCAACAAGCGACAGAATTAACGACAATGAACCTGGTCCCTCTCAACAGGACTCTGACACAAATGCAGGAATTTCTGGTGAAGAATACATTCGAGAGCCCGAAGTTCGACAACATCGATTACAAATGGACCGTGGTGAGCCTTCTAATTCAAAAAGTCTTGAAGACACATTTTACCCCCGTTCAGTTAAAGAGCGCTGGAGTGCCGCTTTTGGCAAGCTACCTTGCGAAAGTTCCATCGTGCACGATGTGTATTGGATTGAACCTTCCGAGCAGCTTAAAGAACAAATTCTTGAGGCTGTTTACAAATCCTCAGCAAAATGCCCAGAGATCGTTGCCACCCATGGGCAACACATCCATGCCGTCCATGGGTGCAACTGGAGGAACAGCACCTGTAAATGCGGAATATCCAAGCTATTCAGATGCCTCGGTCTCGGAGGGCGACGTGTTCGCCAGGTTTACAGAAAAGCGAATTTCCACCGACGGCGATGGGAAAATTATCCCCAATATTTCCTATCGTCGAGAAGGGAAAGTTGCGCAATTCATTGCGGAACCCACAGATGGCGCCTATATGACCCGATTAAGAATGAGCAATGCGAAATGTTTTTTTTAACAGAGTCGAGTAATTTAGATTCACATGCATTGGGGGGGAGGGTGTGTAAAAATAAATAAAATAAAAGAGGAACTAGAAAAAAATCAACTTCACAGACATTCCCTGGTATGACAACTATATCTCTACGATTATTTTTGCAATTTTTAACATGCCAGTTTTATGTTTTGGGATGTATTGTATCTTTTTTGTCGCTGTAATGTCCCCATAATCATGCGTGAAGATCCGTTTCAAGGAACCGTTAGTGGCTTTCGTCGAACCTATGTTAAGGGTAGTCCTGGGTGAGGCTTTTAGTTCGTCTTTACGCGAATTGATCATCATGTCTATCCACGACTTAGAAGCTACTTTGAAGCAATTTTTACCGGAGTCAGTGTTTCGCGTGAGAAGTGATACTTCACTAGTCGTTTTTATATCGTTTGCCCATGTTCGCCGTGTTTACAGCCTTCGAAAAATTATGGCCGCTGTTTTAGACCCAACCTGTAGAAACAATGTATTTTCCACACAATTTATATTTCACTTTATTATTATTAACCAAATTTATTTCTGTATTTTCTTATGTACACATTTTTTAGGACGGGAGATCTTGGCAAGCCGGCACAACTTACAATTTTAAAGTCCTGCTCCTGAGCAGCCCTTTTCGCAGGAGAGAGGGAGGGTTGTGTCACACACAGTACGTTCCATCTGGCATCTAGGTCGGGAGCAGCCCTGTTGACAATCTCGGAGACATCAATCGCCATCAAGGTCGCCTGCTCCGAGATTGCCGGCAGGGTGCTATTCTCGGACTTGGACTTTCTAGCCCAAGTTCGAGGATGGGTATATATGTACCCGATCTAGGATGCTGGGGGTCGTCGGTTGTTCGTTCATTATTTGGTGTGCTGGCCACTGTGATCTTCCGGGCCTCTGAGTGCTGATTGCTAGTTGCGTCAATAAACCTTGTAACACGTTTATCTTGCAACTTCGGCCTTTTCCACGCTACCCTTATCCCCGTACGGAGTACAACAATAACTAATCTTAAATTTGCAACGGTTCATCAGTATTTTGAATGCATTTTCCCCCGTCAAGAAATTCAAATATGCATTTTAGAAATTAGAGAGACTATTTTTTCACTTAAAATTGCCCTCTGAAGAACTTTCCATGGCCCACCCACAGTATTTTTTGTGCTAGAAAGTTACTTTCCCCAAGTGTTAACGAACATTCAAACAAAACATGCCCATAAAAACATTGAAACCAAAGTCATGCATATTTTCGCTTATCAGAAATATCTCCAATGACATTATAAATTATTGTGACAGAATAGTGACAACGAGAAACAGGGACCCACTTTTTTACAAACCACAAATAGACAATATTTGGATATATAGTGTTGCCAACCCAATAACGGCAATCCTACAGTGTCCGGAAGACGGAGAGAAAGTAGGACAGCAGATAGAATTAGTAGGGAACAACTATACCAACATTCCTCCAAAATGTTCATTATCAGCAGACGCATTCAGAATAGATGCATCTGAAGTATTTAACTCAGTAGAGAATCCAGAAACAGCTTCGTTTTTTATACCGACAGTAAAAAATTTGATTTCCCAAAGAGATATGTCACTTCTTAACAACCTCACAAGGGACCCAGCTTTCTCGAAAAGGTTGCAAGACCTGGTGAAAGATTCAAATGGTCTAGAGAAAGAGATCCCAGACGGAATAAAGATACAGGCATAATGTTGACTACCTTGTACATCTGGTTGACTTCAATTATTCGAGATGCCGGGTCACCCTACACGTATCATAGGATCACCCCGCATCACATTAATTCCTCAGCCCTGTGTGAAATTCGAATTAAAATTTGGAAAATTTGAAATTGATTTTCGAGCGCAATTTGAAAAACTTGGCTTTGCCATTTTTACAGATAGTGGGACGTTGATTGCTTATGCTTATGTGAAGCGGCTGCATCAAGTTTGAGAGAAATCCAGGTAAAGGTCGGTGATTCCTGTCTGTCAGGACGTCGGATGATGAACTGTGTTACACAGCTCAGCTGTGGCTGTGTTTTCATGAAAACGCGGTGCTCAGCCCAGTAGACCCAGGGTTGTCGACACAATAAGCTGCAAATGTTCAACATGTTCAGAGGAATCATCCGTGTTTCATTCCTTCGGTTTCATGATGATCGTGGCCTCCTCTGACCTCTTTTGGCAGTGAGAATGAGAAACGGAATTCAGCGGCTTGCAACTGTAGCATGGATCCAAGTGCACTTTTCCAGGGATGATGAAACCATGAACGGGTGCGGATGCTCCAGGGCCTGAAATCCATGAGACACAGGCAAATTCAGTAGCTTGATGTACAATTTTAGAGTAAAAACGTGGAACTGGGGGGAGTTGAGTCGTGAATTTACAAACTTTTAAATTCATTGCTGTGATAGTTCTCTCTCCTCTGAGCTCGTGATCCCAGAAATCTCTGTGTTTCACAATGAAGGGGGTCGTTTTAGAAAAATCCCTTAAAAATATGTTTGATATTAAAAGTATTTTGTGAAAGGACTCGTTTTTTTATTTTTACAAAATTTCATTGCATTATTTGATACATAGGGAAGTTGCAAGAATCTCTGGACAATGATTCCAGATAGTTCATGGTTGTATTACACATGTGTATTCAGAAATAACAATTCTGAAATGTAATATGAATAGAGAGGGAATAAAAAAGTTAAATCTAAACATGCTGAAACATCCGTATTCGTGTGAAAAAAGCTCAAGATTTTACATCAATCCGTGGGTATTAGTAATTTTTGGAACGAAATAGATAGCACAGACATGCGTAAACATAGTTGTTGTGCTTCACATTATTCGAAGTGCCGGGCCGCCCTACACCCAGTATAGGACCCCCGCATCACATTGGTGGCAGCGACTGTTTTCAACCCACGCTACCGAAGAGGATCAGCTCCAAAGATGTCACTCAACAAAACCGGGTGAGTCGGGAGCTAACCTCCGCTATTACTTTCTTGCGAAGTACAAGCGACTACTGCAAAAAAATTTCTTATTGTATTTATGATTGTTATAAGTATTCATATATGTATATGTGTGTGTTTTAGTTATAAGGATACCATATTTTGCTCTTTCCCTATGTCTATAAACAGAATTATGCAACACTACCCTTTAGTAGAGAGCATACTGTATGTGGAAGCAGACATAAAAAATAGAAAAAATCCTAGTTTAATAATTGATACTATCAATTCAAAAAATAATATGTAAATCTATTTAGCCAAACCCTAGAATTACAAATATAGGTTAAAAAATATGATGTAACTAATATTAAGATAAGTTTTTAATAAACTTAGGACAAGTCTTTGTCTTCGGCGAGGGCGCCGAGCTTTAGGGGGCCCCAGGATTGTGGTGCACACCACAGCCGACCTACCCTGGGCCATCACATTAGCAGACGATGCACCCCCCAAAGGCGGTGCTCCCCGAGCGCTTCTCCTCACCGTTACGACAGCTTAGATAGCAAATCTGATGATGATGAATGAATTTACATGTTGAAAGAAGTAAAAAACATGCATATTTTAGTATTTTTTTAGCTTTTCCCAATTAATTTTAAAAGCGGATTTGCATTAATTTGAGGAATGAGATTGGCCTTCAATTCAAACGAGTATGCAACACGCACGCCCTCGGTTCAAAATAAGCTTTCAATTTGACGCATAGCAGTAGCCTTCAATCGAAAAGGTATGCAATATGGAAGTCCCACCCGTGAAAATAGAGGTATCTACTTTACGCATTTGGCAAAAGGAACAAGGTAGAAATGAATTAAAGTCAAAAGAAACTATGCGTGTGGGGTTCGCGAATTCCTTTGTTCCTTTTTATTTAATTCAGTTTCACATTGTTCATTTTAGCATAGATATGGTCAGCTAAGCCTGCGATGTAAATAAACTAATAATTATTTTTTTATTATTATTTTTTTTTAAAGATCTGAATGTGTCTATTTTCTATTTGTGGTTATTTTCCTGATTGATGTGTCCTATTTGTGATGATATACTTGGCGATTTGATATTAGTGAAATCCGTACAGACGCTAATCTTGGCAGCGTTTGTGAATGTAACTTTTCTGCTCTGTTAGAAATCACGTCCCGGTACTCCTCTGTCTTAAGGGATTACCTCTGTTACTAATGTTTCCTTGATTGACCTCAAATGTAAATCAATTTGATGTATTTATTTTTCAGTTCTAATTTTGTGAATGCTCCTTAATTCTTTTATGTTGATTTTACTAACATATCTTGGCTCGGCCTTTGTGTCGGCTCCGTTTATAGTCATCACAAACATTAAAAAAAAAAAAAATATATATTTTTCATATCCTCCGAGTCCTATTACTTTACATATTTGTATCCCGTATTTGTAGGCCCACATCACAACTGGTGGCAGCAGCGTTTCGCTACTAACACCCACGATTTCTTCTCCCGCCGAGAGGGATCTGGAAAATCAACACTTTCCTCCAGAAAAAAATTCCTAAAAAAGCCAGTGCGGTGGCTTAGGAATTTTTTCCGAGCGATTTCGCTGGCAAGCAGCAACTATGACAGTTTACAGCAGTTTTCAAGGAGTACCACTACGATTGGTAATCATGACATTTTTGCAAGAAACAACACATGACCTGAGCAGAATCGTCATCCCCATTTTCGAGAAGAAAGTCTAATCCGAGGATCATTCGACAGTCACGACGGAAATCGACCTGCATTCATACGTCAGGACAATCGGCGATCTGTTACAATCTCTCTGGAAAATCTAGAACTAGACATAGCTCGCTGATGGACCGGACACACTGGCAGGGTACGCGAAGACGGAACTGGTTGAACTGGCAAGAAGAACCTTACTTTCCTCGCAAAAACCTTAAAAATTTTCTAAAAACAAAAATAATGGTTTCGAAATTTCTCTATTTTTCTCCTATTTTTTATGATCCGTCGACCTACGACTGCAGATTCACATCATCATTCATAGGGACAAAATAGAATAAATCCGCATTTGACGTGATAAAAAGCTAGACTTCATGAAATTAGACCAATTCCATGTCAACTATTCACTGCTGCCAAAACATTTCATCAGCAGTTTCAAAAATAAATTAAACTGGGATATCCTATCAGTTTTTTATCCATTCTCAGCTGAAGAAATCGGAAAATATAAAAAATGCATTAACTTTTGCCTTTCACGTGTGTTTGGAAACATACGCCATTTTATGCCACTAGTGGCTGGCATTTCCCAGGGCCTGCATCACAACTGGTGGCAGCGGCATTTCGCTACCAACGCCCCCGATCCCTTCTCCCGTTGAGAAGAATCTCGAGAGTCCCGACTCTCAACGAAAAAATTCCTAAAAAGACCGAATGTCTTGCACTTCACTTTTGCATCCCCTGTGCGTCCGCGCCGAGGTTGTTCGGAGTTCCGTTGCACTAGCACTCTGTGTTTCTCATTCCATTCCCTTTTTTTAGCGTTGCCGACCCTTTCCCAGGGCCCGCATCACAACTGGTGGAAGGGAATAAACGTGGAGAAAAATGAAGAAAATTAGCGTGATTTTTTTAGTATTCTCAGTAATTGACAGCGTTTTTTCTTCCCATTTTTATTTTATTAATCACTTCAAATTTTTGAGAGACTTAAACGCTGAGATACGATTGAAGAGCTGGAAAAGAAAACATTTTTTTTTTTTTTTAAAAAAAATATATATATATTTTAATTAATTTGTGTGCAGAAAAAACGATTTACGTCACTAAGCATGAAAGAAATTCTGTGAAAATCAAGAGAAAAATCGTGACAAATTGTAAGTGCAAAAAGTGGCTAACTTTTTTCGGAGTTTTGTGAATGTTGTGACATAAATGTTATAAGTGGTGACAACCGCCTAGTGAAAGGAAGCTATCTCCACTTGACGCCGTCGGCTATTGAAAGCAAACCGGACATCTTTACTCAGGCCTGAGAAATAACGTGTACACTTTTTGAAATTTCCGAAGGTAAGTGAGCTCAATTCTTGCTGCAATTGTAAATTTTGCAATTTCGTCCAATGTCAAGTTCTCTGTATAAGAACTCTTTTTCTCAGAATTACTCCTGTAGTGACTCTAAGACGCGACGATGGGTTCCCACTCCGATTTTTCTTTGACGGCCGCTCAGACAATCGTTTCGGGGATTCTTGGTGATCCCCTGACGTTTGTCCGACGGTCGGACAATCGCGGTTGGTTTTTTTATAAGAAGAGTGCGCGGAACCTAAGAGCTCTTTGCGTTGGCGCATTAAGCAACTATTTCGCGGGGTGTTTGAGAATTCCTGTGTACTATCAAACTCAGGCTAGTGATTCACCTTATTCAATTTATGATTTAGAAATTGTATCCTTTTCCACTGAGTCCTCCATACTTTGGGAATTCTTTTTCATAGGCGTGGAAGACCCTAAATCACCTATTCATGAGGCGTACATTTATCAACATTTTCCCGCTTTTCGGCAAGCAATTTTATATTTACTAAAAAATTTTCCCTTAATATTTTTTTTTTCGAAAAAGTAGGTAGGAAGGGGAAGGAGGGAGAGTGAGCATGCTGAGGCAAGGATGGGAAATAGGGATATTTTCCACGGGATGGTTCTTTTGGAGAAAAAAGGACTTTTTACCTTTTCAATTTTTTTGGGATTTTGTGCGATATTCTAGGCATCTAAAAGTATCAGTAGTTATGTCTCCTGCTGTTAATTGCTGTAATTGGACGTATTTATGCGAAAAGGCGCTAAACGCCATTTCCAAACTTCTCAGTAAAGCAAGTTTGACTAAAACAATTGGCATTTCCGTACTAATGGACCGATTTTGGTTTACTTTAGCTTGTTTGAAAGCTGAAGAGTTCCTCTAATTACGTACGTTGCCAAAATTAGGAAAAAATGCATATTAAGCGAGATATAGGGGATTTTTGCACGTAGGTCCATTTGATTTATTGCGCTAACCCGGATTCCGAATTAAATCAAAAGGCGCTATCTCCACTTGAATCACTTGATTGACGCGCGTGCGGCGAAGCTTGGTGGAAACTTGATGAAATTTGGTATCGGGGGGTATTTTTGGACGGGAAACTCGAATTTCGGGTCAAATTTTGAAAATTCAGAAATCCAAGATGGCGGACATGGCCTAAAATGCTATCTCGGCCCCTATCCAGCCGATCTTGGTGAAACTTGGTATCAGGGGGTATTTTCGGACGGGAAATTCGAATTTCGGGTCAAATTTTGAAAATTCAGAAATCCAAGATGGCGGACATGGCCTATAATGCTATCTCGGCTCCTGTCCAGCCGATCTTGGTGAAACTTGGCATCGGGGAGTATTTTCGGACGGGAAACTTGAATTTCGGGTCAAATTTTGAAAATTCAGAAATCCAAGATGGCGGATGTGGCTTAATATGATATCTATTTCTTAAACAAACGCACTACACGTCTAGAATGGCCGCCAATGAACCTGCGTAAAGCGCACGGGCCGGGTTGTGAAGGCCGGAGGTGGTGGGAGCCCAAATATACCTACCTAACCTCAATCTGCTTTCCCGCTGCATCTTGCCAATGTGGATGAGATGTGGAAATTTCCACGTTTGTAAACTTTAAATATATGGCACTCTACACGGAGAAAAAAACTCGTGCGTGGGACCCGAAGTTTGGGTCATATGGATCTCTGAAGTTTTCGGATTGAGCATCTGAACACTTTAGGTCTAGCTGTCGAGGTTCGGATCACACATTTGAAACTTCAGTTCTTACATCTGAAGTACTTACTTCAGATGTGAGAACCGAAGTTTTTCGGATGTGAAAACCGAAGTACTTCAGATGTAAGAACTGAAGTTTCAGATGTGTGCTCCGAACCTTGACAGCTAGACCTTAAGTGTTCAGATGCTCAATCTGAAAACTTCAGAGATCCATGTGACCTAAATTTCGGGTCCCACGCACGAGTTTTTTTCTCCGTGTACTGATGTAGGCTGGTCGTA
Organism: Bemisia tabaci; assembly: GCF_918797505.1. Classification (NCBI taxonomy): domain Eukaryota; kingdom Metazoa; phylum Arthropoda; class Insecta; order Hemiptera; family Aleyrodidae; genus Bemisia; species Bemisia tabaci. The sequence goes on from NC_092798.1 coordinate 19,639,152, forward strand.
GTTTTTCGGATGTGAGAACCGAAATTTTCGGATGTGAAAACCGAAGTACTTTAGATGTAAGAACTGAAGTTTCAGATGTGTGATCAAAACCTCAGCAGCTGGACCGAAAGTGTTCAGATGCTCAATCCGAAAACTTCACAGATCCATATGACCTAAACTTCGGGTCCCACGCACGAAGTTTTCTTCTCCGTGTACGTTCACAATACACCGCCACGTCGAGGTGCGTGGTTTACCTAGCAGCGTCGGATCGTGAATTCCCTTCATGTGCTGATTACCTATGTTAAAATTTTCGTATCTAAATAAAACAGTTTCTGTTGTCATTTTGAGCCCCTAATACCGAACTTCACACAAACGATTCAGGCATTGAGCTATTGTTGAAGGTCACATCCGCCATATTGGAGTTTAAAATTTTAACAATGAGGTTATTCAGTAATTTTTAATTTTTGCATTTTTTTGGAGGATTGAGTACGCACAGTTCGCTGGAATTTTCTCCGATTTTTTGAAACATTATTAACCCACGGAAAACAAGTTCGAAGTTGCGTATTCTGAGCTCCCATTTAAACTCGCGTCTCCGAGGAAGTCAAGATGGGGCCTGACGAACCCCTAGGTGACGGTCACGCTTTTGACCACGTAATCCTTCCAGCGCGCTCTTAATACTCATGAATTTCTAAATACTGTTCCGATTCCAATAAAGTACCTAACAGTGATTTTAATGAAAATTAAGTGATTCCGATGGGTTCGTTAATTTGTTCGCTCGTTAAAAGCCCCTTGTCCATGTCAGTGCACACTGACATCGATCGAGCCAGTGGGAACGCACGGTCGATATGTGACCGTCACTCAGGGGACGACATCTGGGATTTTTTGGCGATGCGCGTTTAAATAGGAGATAACATTTTAGGCCACATCCGCCATCTTGAATTTATGAAATTTTAAAATTTGACCCGAAATTCAAGTTTCCCGTCCGAAAATACCCCCTGATACCAAGTTTCACCAAGATCGGCTGGACAGAAGCCGAGATAGCATTTTAGGCCATGTCCGCCATCTTGGATTTCTGAATTTTCAAAATTTGACCCGAAATTCGAGTTTCCCGTCCAAAAATACCCCCCGATACTAAATTTCACCAAGTTTCCACCAAGCTTCGCCGCGCGCGGGTCAATCAAGTGGAGATAGCGCCTTTTGATTTAATTCGGAATCCGGGTTAGCGCATTAAATCAAAGGGAATTACATATAGTTCCTTTTGATTTTATTCGTAATCGCTGATTCCCTGTTTTGCGATTTTTCAGGGGCTGATTCCAGGGGATGAAATTAGTATTTTGGGGGCATATTTACGTGTGAGAGCAGCCTATTACATGGAGAACCCAGATCCGTTAAAAACTGAAATTTGGAAATTTGGCGCTTAGTTCCCTTTCGTATAAATACGTCCAATTAGTCATTGAGGGTTGGGAGAATCCGCGACTTTTGGAGAAAGTTCCTAGTATCGACATCCTGCTTCTGTGAAAGTAGGTGAGGTTTCTTGCTAAGGGTGGTCTTTTCTGTTCGTCAGTCGTGCTCCTCCGTCCTTACGCTACGTTCGTTTCTGTCCGCAAATTTTTAGTCCCATTACTATGGATTACTATATGGATATGGTAATGCGTTCTTTCGATTTTTACTCTCTTGTCCCTCGGGAGGAATACGTACTGGTGTTCGTTCCGCCGTGTCAAATATCTCGAGTCAACCGCTTCCTAGATATCGGGAGCTCCCAATTTACCCGGTGTGACCGGGAGGTCTTTCGGTTTAATTTTTCGTGCCCCGGTGACTTGCGGTTATTCTGCTTTTTAGTTACTCGGAATGGGTATCCCGTGTTTGAGGGAATCTTTGTGATACACGCTGACTATGTTGACCCGTGTCTCCAAGCTAGGGTCATCCGAGAGTACAATTTATGGTATGTATATCCTTTGATTTACAGAATTTTAGTTTTTCAATCTCCTTCAAATTTGGAGGTATGCAATATGTTATACTTTCACAAAGAAAAAAAAAATTTTAACTCTTATTAATTCAAAATTTATTTATGAATCTCTCTCATTTCTGTATTTTAATTTTAATAATTGTTTGTTTTTAGATGAGCCTCATTTTTGCCTCGGTTGGACGCTGTATATATGTATATATCTCGCTCTATTTTCTCAATTATCGGTGAGTATTTCAAAAGATATACATAGCTATAAAAGGAAGTAATCGAAATTTTTTAAGTAAAATCGAAAGAAGAGAATCTGAAGTTTCTAAAATTGTCGCTTTAAAAAGTTCTGAAAATCCTTTAATTTTAATATTAATGCATGAAATGTTACGTACCGTCTTCAATGTCTATGTTCAAAAGCCACCTCGTTGAACGGGGCCATGTGTTTTTCCCGTAAAGCCTTAGCAAGTCCTCTAAAACGTTTTTCTTCGTAAAGTGACTCATGTCCTCTCTCCCGTGCCCGCAGACGCATCGGCCATTTTCTGGTTTCGCATATTGCTTCATTTGGACTCTCGCAAATAATTTTAAATTTTCATCTAATTCTCCTCCTGGTTTTACGTGTGAGAAGATTATATTATACATTTTCTTATCCAGGGGTTCTATTGACTCAAACTCATACTCATACCACATACACATATTTCTTTGTACTTCACGGGTTTTTAATCGTTGAAATCTGACGTAAAGGCAGAAATTAATAAATTTTTTATATTTTCTGATTTCTTCTGCTGTGAAAGGATAGAAGACCGATAAAATGTCCCAATTTAGTTTGTTTTTTAAATCTGCAAATAAAATCCTTGGGCAGGAGAGAGTATTTGACATGGTATTGGTCCAGTTTCATAAAGTCAAGATTTTGTTCTCTCTTAAATGCATAATGGAAGTTAACTCTATCCTCCCTTTGCAAATGCTCGGAGATCCCGTCAAATAGGGGTTTGTCCAAGTCATTCCTGTAACAGAGTGGAGAATGGGAGCACAGCTAGGATTATTATTATGTAAATTGATTTATTTTTTCCAATTTTAATTTAGAAAATTGAAATTGTTTATTTTCAGTAAATTTGTAAAGTTTTCCTGTTGTTCCCATCTTGGTGTCGCTGTCTAAGTCTTTTGTCTATGGTGAGTCTGGAATTTCTGACTTTTGTTTTTTAAATAGTTTTGTAAGTGCAAATCTACTTCTTCTATCTGGCGTATGCCTCAATTCATAGGGAGTTTCAAAAATGAATTGGGTCCTTTGGCCCTTCTTTTTTAAAATTGACTTTCTTGAAACGGGATATTTGATTAATTTATCGAAACCGATTGGTAATTTTTCCTTTTCCTCAGAAGATTGTCGCGTTATTTGTTGAGAATTTTTCATACGTGTAACTCTTTTGGTGGGTTGTGGAGAAAGAGGGAGGGGAGCGCGGAAGTACTGGGGAGGTGAGGGGGTGCGGCTACTCTCACTTCTATCTTAAACTTTCTCTGCTTGAAAATAATTTTTTATTGAGTGAAATACTATTTTCCAAAGATTTATATGAATCATTACTGGAGGGATATTCAGACGCTAAGTAACTGTCTTCGAGAAATTGAGGGGATTCTGATGTTTTCCTAATTTTTCTCTTTTTTGTCCCTTTAGTTTTCCAAAATAAAGGGACATGTAGATATTGCCACTTTTGATCAGTGTACTCGCAACAATCACGATAAGTTGCTCTTGCACAAATACCTTTTGATAATATATTCATGTTTTAGAATTATGTCACTTTTTCGTAGAAACTATTGAATTACAATTCATTTTCGAAGAAACATCTGACAACTCAGCGACGAAAGTTAGCGATAGCTGATCCAATTTCACCTAATTATGCCTTTAAGCGTCAATATCAGACAGAAGTCGACGATAGCCCGAGCGCCGCTATCCATAGCGCTTGCGCAAGGCGCCAAGCGAAATTAGACCCAGACTGGGATTTCAACAGTAATCGCATTAATTGTCAAAACTCACCGAGTTTCAACGATTACATAGGCTAGCACCTTTTATTGTAAGGATCTTGAGGTTTCCGAATCGAACTTTTTGCAGAGTTTGAGATACAAAAAAGATCATGTAAAGTTCACGGGCTCGGACCCCGCCAAAATCCTGATCACAATGCTTATAATGAACTAAAAAGTGTTTCTTTTGAAACAATTTTTCAGACTACTACGACGACTGGTAATCATGGCAATCATAACGGGAACACTGGAGGACTTGAACAATGGAATCGTTTTTATCTTTGAGAAGAAATTTGTACTTTCTGGAGACCACTGGACCGTCACCATGGAGATCGACGTGGAGTCCTATTCAAAGGCCATTACTGACCTCACAGGCTCTCTCAGGAAAATCCAGAACGAGTCCTGGCTTACTGGCGAACCAGACACCCTGGCTGGCTACACAAAAGCTGAACTAGCAGAACTTGGGATTTCTCTCCAGGAAATGGACGGGACAATCAAGTCAATGACTGGAGACATCTTCAACGAGGAGGACGCGATGGCTGATAGCAGCGACGTGCACTCCCCAGTGGCGTAGGAAGGGGGGGGCCAGGGGGGGCCTGGCCCCCCCCCAAAATTGGAAATAGTATCATCTGGCCCCCCCCAGAAATTCTGGATGGTGCAAAAACACCATCTTTAACGGTAAGTCTCTGTCGCCGTGGCCCGTGAGAGGATGCCTATCTTCCGAATTGAAGGAGAAAGCTATGTAAAATGTTTCCCAAAGTTTCCCGCAGAGCGCAACACTTGCGGAGCTCTTACTATGTGTTTTTGGTACATGACAAATGCTCATTCGTTCATAGTTACGTCTTGCTCATTATATTATATTTTACTTTGCATGGGCTTTTCCTAATACAGAACAATGATTCTGGCATTCACTAAACATTTATTTCGCAATTTTCACACAAATGAGTGGTTAAAAGTGAGAAAATAAATGGAATAACCTGTTGAATGCAACAATTTCAAAGTATTTTAACCTTAAAATGCATAAAACTGGGTGAATTTTATGCAGAAATTGAAGGAAGATTAACGCCGCAAGTGCCTCGAGATGCGCTCAAATAGAGTTAAAATTTCAAAAATTTTCCGGGGGAGGCCCCCCGGACCCCCGCTGACCTGGGGGGTATTCCATACCCCCCAGACCCCCCGGTGGTGGGGGGCCAGGCCCCCCCCAGCAAAATGGCCTAGCTACGCCTATGGCACTCCCGAAAAAGACGTCTCGCACCCTTTGGATTCATCGGCACCGGCATCCATTATCTGACCGGCTTGGCAACAGTGGATGCGACCAACCACCTCAATGACCGGATCAACAAACTGGGCCACATCCAAAAGAACTCCACCACGACTTACAGGAACAAATCACCATTGTCTCAGATATTCATAATTTTCAGAAAAAAAGTAAAGAAATAATTAATTCAGTCGCAAATTCAACCAAAACTCTTTACGACAAATTCAGTTCTTTTGAGCAGGAAATTTTCAATAGCACTCAATTTAGATTAAATTTGATTACGAAATTCCTGAATGTCCAATTTGTTTTAAAGCACATTCACCTTCAGATTACAAAAATGAAGGATTCAATCTTCAACCTCCAAACAGGTCTTACTAATGCTTTCAATGGTAATTTAAATGAGTTTCTAGTCCCAAGAGCGAAATTTTACAGTATTCTAGTTCAGATAAAAAATAGATTGCCAAATAACTATAACATGATCATTCCAGTGCGACAACAAGAAATCTCGAAATACTATTCAATTACTGCATGTGAAATAATTGCAAAAGGTAAAAAGATTAGAATTATCCTAACAATTCCACTAAAAACACAGGATAGACTTTTTGAGCTTTATAGACTCGAACCTTTGCCTTATAATGTGCGTAATAATTCCATTTCAGCTTATATAGAGCCCCCCTCTACGTATGTGGCGACAAGTCCTAGCCACGAAACATTTTTGACTCTTGAACAGGCGGATTTGCAGAAATGCACATCATCAGCGATCAGCATTTGCCCAGCCAATTTCCCCATCAGGGAAATTAGGCCAAACTCTTGTATAAATTCTCTACTAAATAATAAAACGTTCGGTGTGTCTCTTTATTGCACCAAGAAATATATTTCAACGAGGAGGCTTCCCCTCTTCTACAAATCCCAAGCCATGGAATGGATATACTCAGTCCCTAATCCGATTACAGCGATATTGCAATGCCCGAAAAATGATATAATGGTAGGTAGTAACATTAACATCACAGGTAATGGATATTTGGTTATCCTGAGCAAATGTTCGGTAAAAGGAGACGCGTTCCGTATTGATTCATCTTCAGCGTTCGACTCCACATTTACATTAGATAAACCGACACATTTTGCACCGGACATCAAATACTTCATCCCTAAGGAGGACATAAAGTTATTTTCCTCCAAAGATGGGACATTTAAGAGAGAGCTAACGGACATACTCCATTCGACAAAAAGTCTAGAATCAGCCCTACCTGACGGCCTAACTATAGATGAAATAAAAAGTAAACTAAAATCCTTTCCTTTCACAGCAGAAAGTGATAGGACCTATTCCTACACTTCGTTCACGGTAATTATCCTTTTTCTTACATTGATTACAGGTGCACTCATAACCTACCTATACTTAAGAAATAAAAAATCTAATCAGACGCCTCGACCGAGAATCATTAGATTTTCACAAATTGGTCAACAGGAGGAAAATCTAAACTTTGAACTAGCACAGCCGGCGGAATTAATATAATTTTAGCAACCGCTCAGGCTCGTAAATTAACTTTATTCTATTTTGGTGAAGGCATATTTTATTAATTAAAATTAATCAACTTTTTTAGAATTCTTATACTTGTAAATTTCAAATTATACATTTCATTAATCAAACTTTTTAGAACTCTTATAAATTTCAGAAGACATTTTATTAATCGGAATTTTTCGAAGTTTTTAATGTTTATACTAGTAAATTTCAGGATTGGGAAAAAATTTCCCTGTACATCCTTATATGTAAAAACCTACTTTGTCCAACTTTTTAAAATATTCATTCTTATGGTTCAAGTTTTTATAATACATGGAACGAAGACGGCTGCGGCGAGGGCGCCGCACTTTGGGGCCCCCCAGACTTGTGATGCATAAGGGCATTATCATGCACCACTTGGCACTAGCATCACCCACCGCTCATCGCTCATTAGCACCGGTCTAAGTATGCGCTGGACTGCACCAGCCATCAGGCTGGACCATCGCATATTTAAGCCCGATGCAACTGATCGATGGGATCTTATCTCACCTTTGAATTTCGACAGATTCACTTTTGCATCCCCTGTGTGTCCGCGCCGAGGTTGTTCGGAGTTCCGTTGCACTAGCATTCTGTGTTTCTCATTCCATTCCCTTTTTTTAGCGTTGCCGACTCTTTCCCAGGGTCCGCATCACAGGTGATTCTACGTGTCTGTTACACCTGCACCACGCGTTCCTTCATTTTTAGCGTTGCCGTCCCTTTTCCCAGGGCCCGTTTCTTCGAAAATGAATTTTAATCCAATAGTTTCTACGAAAACGTGATATTATGCCATAAAAATAAATACATTGTCAAAACATAGAAAAAGGTATCTGTGCAAGAGCAACTTATCGTGATTGTTGTGAGTGCACTGATCAAAAGTGGCAATATTTACATGTCCCTAATTTTTGGAAAAGAAGGGAATAAAAAATGGAGAAAAATGAAGAAAATTAGCGTGATTTTTTAGTATCCGTAGGTAATGAAGGCGTTTTTTCTTCCCTTTTTTTTAATCACTCAAATTTCTGTCTATTTTTTGAGAGACTTAAACGCTGAGATAGGATTGAAGAGATAGAAAAGAAAACGTTTTTTTCTTCTGCAAAAATTCATATTTCTTGACTAAATTGTGCGCGGAAAAACAATTGACGTTGCTAAGCTCGGAAAAAAATTCTTTGAAAATCAAGAGAAAAAGTTATGACAATTTCCTGTAAGCGCAAAAAGTGGCTAACTTTTTTCGGAGTTTTGTGAATGTTGTGACATTTAATGTTATTAGTGGTGACAACCGCCTAGTGAAAGGAAGCTATCTCCACTTGACGCCGTCGGCTATTGAAAGCAAACCGGACATCCTTACTCAGGCCTGAGAAATAATGTGTACACTTTTTGAAATTTCCGAAGGTAAGTTTGAAATTTCTTCCAATGTCAAGTTCTCTGTATAAAACTCTTTTCTCAGAATTGTTCCGGCAGTGACTCTAAGATGCTACAATGGATTCCCGCTCTAAAATTTTCTTTAACCGCCGCTCATACTATATGTTCGGGAATTTTTGGTGATCCTTTGACGTTTATCCGACGGTCGAACAAACGTGCTTGGTTCTTTTACAAGAATAGACGCTTTTACATATAAATGTAGACGCGCTGAATCTCGGACCAGCGATGCACCTCATTCAACTTACGATTTGCAAGTTGTTTCGTATTATACTGAGTTTTGCATGATTTGGGAATTGCTGTTCAATGGTGTAGAAGATCCCGAAGATCCCCTCCTTGCTAGGAACAGAGGAGAAAGATTCGAAAAATCGAGAAACCATGGGTTTTTTGTGATGCATAAGGGCATTATTATGCACCATTTGACATGACATCACCCACTACTCATCGCTCATCAGCACCGGTCTAAATATACGCTGGACGTCCACCAGCCCCAGGCTGGACCAGCGCATATTTAAGCCCGATGCAACTGATCGAAGGGATCTTATCTCACCTCTAGTTTCGACACATCTCTACGATTCATCCCCTGTGTGTCCGCGCCGAGGTTGTTCGGAGCTCCGATTGCAGTAGCACTCTGTGTTTTTCATTCATTTCTCAGCGTTGCCGACCCTTTCCCAGAGCCCGCATCACACATTTCATTTATATGTATATTGAAAAATCATCAGTAGACATTGCGGAAAAAATGGCCCCGGCCATTTATTTGATTTTTGTTTCGAGAGATAAGTCGTGTATTGAAGTATACGATTTTACATCTGCTAAAGCTTTTGAAAGTACATTGAAAATCCGTTGTTTTTCATTTTAAGAGTAAGTCTCATGCTTTTGACACATTGACATTCAAAATCTTTTTAAAGAACATAGCGAAAATTCTTTTTGACGGGCAAAAATAATCAAGGAGGGGGAACAATCAGAGATTTCTGGAATCACACACACAATACTGCCGTGCTAAGGAAGAACGCCGTATGAGCCTCCTGACGTTGCCAAATTTCCTCCGATAAAAACCGAATTTACTGGGAAAATTGCGAAAATTATTTTCTAAAATTTTCAGACAATTTTTTACGCACTTTAATCTAAAATATCCGAAAGTTTCAGGTATAAATATGCATGAACATTATCAAAAATACATATTTTATCGAGGGAAATTTGGCAACTCTCGAATGTTCATACGGCGTTCTTCCTTAGCACGGCAGAAAAGGTATCAATGAAAATTATAAATTGATTCACGACTCACCCAGTAAAAGCGCCGATTGATGCTGCTGCACGTAGACTTCCAGTCCTTGGTTGGCTGATGGTCGAAAAACAGGAGGCGGATAAACTTGGAAGCCGCTGCACTGACGTATTTAGGGAATTTCAAAGGTTTTCGAGAGGGAAGTAAAGTTCTTTCAGCGCCTTTTCAACGAGGGGCGCGGGTATTGGCGGAATTGGGAGCCGCAGGAGTACAGATGAGTATCACGATCCGATGATATTGTTCAACAGAAAAAGGAGGCATCCATCTTTCTGGAAATGCAATAGGAGCCCTCTCGGGTTTGTGAAGTTCCAACGTGATCCTTGGAACGGGAGATTGTGCGGGGGTAGAAGGGAGCTTTTTCAGAAACGGCACTCCCATGATGATAGGTGATTCAGGTTGTACGATACGACACAAAAACACTACAAAATTAGTAAGTAGCACGGATCAGATTTAGCGTGGACGCGCGTGTAGCTTCGGCGCTGGGCACTGGAGGTATGAGAATGAAGTGTCGCCGAAATTATCGACATCGGACGAAATGATGTGGCGGTCGCAATTATGCGATGGTAATTAGCAAGTGGTGGACCTTGGTTTCGAGCCTGGGGGTAGAAAGTCCATCGTGAGCTTCATCGCGGAGATGGGGAATCCGGAGCGAGGGAAGGCTCATACTGCCGTGCTAAGGAAGAACGCCGTATGACCATTCGAGAGTTGCCAAATTTTCTTCGATAAAATATGTATTTTTGACGAAATTTATGCACATTTTTCTTTGAAATTTTCAGATATTTTAGAGTTAATTGCGTACAAAATTGTCTGAAAATGTTGGGAGAAAATATTTAAAATTTTCCCAGTAAATTCGGTTTTTAGCGAATGAAACTTGGCAACGCCTGAAGGCTCATACGGCGTTCTTCCTTAGCTCGGCAGCATACTGCTATTATAGCTGATGGATCTACTCAAGGACTGAAATGTGATGCTTTGCCAAATTGTGCAGATGGCGACCCGACTACAACGAGGGCCCTTTGACTAGTGTTCGAAACTCACCTTTGAGTTTTAGGAGCCATGTGGCGCATCAAGCCCAATTTTTAGGTGCCATTGAAGATTTTTTAGGGGCCAAATTGACTTTTTGCCTATAGATTACGGCGCATTTAGTGAAAAGTCAGACGCAAGATGTTTTCGCAACAGAAGTAGTAAGTAGCTGTAACTTGGGGAAGACAAAAGCACAAATGATGAAATCGTGAAGAATAGAAAAAGCTTTCATTTGTGGTGCTGAAAATTTCGAATAATCACTTAAAATGAAAATTCAGATTTTCAGGGAGCAATTTTTAGGGGCCACGTTGGCGCAGAGCCTTCATTTTTTAGGCGCCATGGCCGATTTTTTTAGGCGCATTTGGCGCGTTGGCGGCTGTGAGTTTCGAACACTGCCTTTGACCTTACATGTTAAGCAAATTATGACAAGACTGGATCGTGCGAGATTTCAGAGAGATAACGCGCCGTTCTCGAGATGGAATTTGAATATTTTTTGCACCACATTTCAAAGTTGTGGACAATTTTCCTCCCTTCAAATTCAACGTTGTCTTTCGTCTCAATAGAAGACGTCTAGCAACAATGAATAACTCAGCAGACAGAATTCGAACTCCATTAATTCCTTATCACACTCAGAATACGTTTATCATGTTCATAAACTCTTAAATTAACCTAAATGAAAGACATTAGCTTTTAGTTCTTACATTATCATGAGTAAATTTAAATTTCTCGCTTGCGTAAGAACAAGAATAGAATAATGAAGCGGTCCTTCAAAGCACATTTTGACGTATTCATACGAAACAGAACTATGTGCGGTGAGAAATATGGTGTGTGCTCGTTAAGTGAGGGCCGTAAGAATGAATGGGAATTATAAAGCGCCAGTGACGTCAGCAGCGCCGGTCCACGTTCCTCCTCTTCTTCAACTCATGAGCTCTGTCCCCAACGATTTAGTCCCATGCCCAGGGCTCATGAGTTAGCATATTTTGGCGTACACTCAAAAAACAAGTATGAAAGGTATCTCTAAAAAAAAAAATCCCGTTTTTCAAGTGGTAAAATAAGCGGATTCAGCATTGAAAATGCATGAGGCATCGTGTATTTCCTGACCATTGTCTCATTTTCGCAGTAGGTCTATGTAATAGAAAATCTATTATCTTTTCAAGACTAGAGGCTGCGTCCCCTGACTGCCTCGCTGTCCAATCCCCCTCCCCCCTTGTGGTTCGCGCCCTAGGCGTTATGCGTTATCCCGGTAACAAAAGACGCATTTTCTCATCGAATTTTCACGCAGATTACGTTGAGTTACAGATACGTATGAGTTATGAGTAGTTACGTTCAAATTCAAAAGGAAGAGAGTTTACAATTCACATTGAAATCAGGTGATTCAAACTTGGTCAAATTGGGTGAAAAGCGAGCGCGTTTTGTAAATTCTAGATTATAAAATATTAGATTTTCACTTTTCAAAAATGTACTTCTTTCTTACAGATACTCCTATAATAATACTCAAAAAGATTAGGCTCGATGAAAAAATTCTTCGATCGTAGATATCTTTCTTTTACTGGCTGAGTGTTTTTGAGCCCCAAAAAATGGACGGAAAGCACCTAGAAGACGTCTGTTTTCGAACAATACAATGAAGCAAAATAATGCCATCCATTTTGACATAACTTTTGTTTTAATTTTTTTAGATGGCTTTTTTAATTTTCATTTGTAAAATAGTGTAAAAACCAGTGATGAGTTTTCTAGAGTACTTTTTAGGCGCTATCTGCTTTGGCTAAAGTTATTCAACAAGAAGAGGGTACTAGAATCTTTTTTTCATATAATATTTTTATTTTTCATTTCAAACACCTAAAAAAAACTGATCACCAAGCAAGAAAAAAGTTTTCTGTTCTATTACTCAAAATAATTAACGCGGGAACTTTCGGCATTCCTCTTTTTACCCGAAGAAAACTGAATCAGGTGTCAGAATACCAAAATGCATTTACTGTTTGAGTGAATGAATGATTGAATAAAATTAGTATAAAATAATTTACCTCTTGAAAAAAAAATCTATTCCGTTCACGACAAAGCACATGACCTAATACATTCGAATTTTTTTTACCATCGAAAAATAAAGAAAAAACTTAACTGAATTAAGAAGTTCTAATGAATAGGCTTGAATTTGTAGACAGCCGCATCGCCAGACACATGCGAGTTTAAGGGTTCGGCCTTGCTGATTTCATAGTTGACCTCGTGACCAGTTGCAACTTCCGTCATAGGAACGTTGTGGAGAGTAAGAGCGCCATCCCCCTTGAGTCCAAGCCAAATTTCATTTTCGTCATTAAAATTCGCCCTCTGCAAATTTTTATGTTTCGCTTCCTTCAGCCGCTTATATCCTGCGCTAAGTGCGTTGCTTGTTGCGCCATCATCGATTTGGAAACTAACGCCGTATGTGTAGGCGCTGGTGAATTCGTAAGGCCTTGTCTCGACGGCGCAACTGTTGAGGGAAATTGGCGCAACTGTTGAAGGAAGGAAGTGTCTCAAAAATGTTTCACTTATAAGTGAAACTTTCAAGGTCAGAAATCTGGAACCTCAACAGTTGTTTACCTTCGATGTTTTGAATTGATAAACGCTGGTTACACGTGAAGCGGGAGTGTATTGCGGGTGTTTTTTTCGGAGCGGTTATTATTTAGAAATATTTGTAAACATTTCAGTATCAATTTTATATTTTCGTTTGTAGCATATCACTACAGCAGGAAAATAAATTTTATCGAATATATTTTCTTTTTATCCATATCTGAGTAATGTTATTGTTTTTTGTTTTATACCTGGTCGACATAACGCAAAATATTCACCTCCCGTTCATAATTATCAGTTCAATTATCTCAATTGACATCGTTTAACCTAGAAAAATTAATATTGTTCAAATATTCCCGCCTAAAAGTTCCAGGAACACATGCGTGCGCGTCGAGACAGGGAATTTCGGTTGGTGCAACAAACTCGCTGCAGTTGCACCTGATTCCCTCAACAGTTGCGCCGTCGAGACAAGGCCTAAAGCGACCATTTAACGCGCACTTGCGACTCCGGGCCCACGCTCACTTTCTGCGCCGGCGCCATAATCGTCTCCGCCCAACTTTTCGAATCCGTTTTCGACCAATCCCCATGGAATTCGATCCCGAACTCTGCTGACGATACCAATGGTATCGAAATTGACACCATCGACCAAATTCTACCTCCTAGCGTGAGTGTAGTCTCTGCCGTTTCCGTAACACTCTTTTCGTACGCGGGAGTCGACCCCTCTTGCGTCAAACTGCCCTCGTTCCTCACGACCGCCGTTTTTGCCGTTAAGAACCTTCTGCTCAGTTCTTTTTCGTCCACGGTACCGCGACCCCGATAGTTCTTTATCGGAACGGATAAAGTATCTGGCCAGCACCATGTCTCCACAGCTATACTGCTGCGCGAATGTTGAGGCTTTGCTGGCTGCAAAACCATCAATTTCGCTAAGCAATTCAAACACTTGAGTGTATCACTGACACGAAGCCCTGTATTTCCGTTGGTATAGCGATCCCCGTTTACTTGGACGCCGTGTCTATCGAACATGTAGAGGTGACCATTGATACATGCGTAATATGCATCGTAGTCAATGTCCTTGACCCAGAGAAAATCGTTTGTGTGTCGCTTTTCGAAATCTGAAAAGTTCTCATAAGGATGACCATCGGTGGGTGGAGCGTAATGCCAACTAGGCTCATCAGGTCCAGAGGGAATTAATAATGCCCAGTTTACTCCCGGCGAACAAATGGCAAATTGAACAATTACTAGAAGAACTACGAGTAAAACAAACTTCACGGACATTGTGGGTAATCAAAAACGTATAAGAACGAGATTGGAGCCGGCAAGTTCCGAACTAAGTAAATGCTCAAAAGAGTTAACACTTTCGTTTAGTCTGTCAATCTGTTATTCTTTCTCGATAACACTGAGCATGCCTCTGCCGTAGCTCTGATACCCTCCTTACCTGGTCAGTCGCTAGCGGCAAGCAGGGCACTATGGTCTGAGAGTGCCAAATTGTAGCCAAAAATCAGGAAATAATCAGAATATCGTTTTTTATATTGTGTTGTCTTTGGGGTCACTGAATGCAAATTTGACTTTAGTTCAACAAAACTATAAAATTTAAGATATAGTGGCAGGCCCTTGGAACCAAAAAAATAGAAAAAAAGTCGAACTATGACCACAATGACATATTACAAATAAATAGTAGTTTGGAGTTTTGAAGGTCACCCAACTCAAATTTGAAATTAGTTTCATAAAAATCCCAAGTGTCACTTGGCAAAATCTTCAACTATTTTTCCCAGAAAAAGTTAAAAAATTATCGTACCTGCGTAAAGTTACCACCAAGTTCCTACCCCATAATCAGACACTATTGACCATTGTAAATCATCAAACTCGAGAACTACCCATAGATCACAATGTCATTGCAACAAACGTTACAGCGTCGAAGGATATGTTAGTATTTTGAATATGTTCAGACTCAAGTATGAAAACTGGCCTAAGTTTTATCTAGTATTCATCGTTTGTCTGGAGAAAAGTTTATTGTCACGCACAGTGCAACTCATCTGGCACCTACGTCGAGTGCAGCCTCATTGACAATCTCGTGCTCATCGCGCGTCGTCCGCCCAGAAATCGCCGGCGGGGTGCTATTTTGGAACTTGGACTTTCTACCCCAAGTTTGGGGATGGACTGAAAAAAAAATTCAGTCGTATGAACCAAAGTTTGGTGTTCCATACCATCCCAACTAATTCGGTTTGTGTAACCGAACTTCAACGGTTAAGAGGAACTGACGAACAAAGCTCGGTCACACGAACTGAAAGTTCAGTTTGACAAACCAAATAGTTGGGATGATATGGAACACCGAACGTTCGATTCATGTGACCAAACTTTTTTCTTTCAGTGTGAGGATCTTATATTATGTCTATTTTCCTGTTTGCATGACAACACTGTCACGCGCTGTAGCTCTGGAGCCGGTGCATATTGTCACCGGCTAATTACCTAATTTAGACTTAATTCGCGAATATTGCCTTAGGACTTTTTGGTGAAACACGTCGAGAGTTCAGCGAGTTTTATTCCCTCTCTGGCCCAATTCGACGTCTTTGACGTTAGTTTGCTTGGAATTACTTTTGATCTAAATTGACTGTCCCCAGTCCCCGAATTTGATCGGAGTTACACCTTGTTGACCGTGGATGTTTGTCTCCAATTCTCTCTGATCACTGCTCGTTTACCAATTGGATTGCATTTTGCAAAAAGGAATCAAGACCATTTCAATGTTGCTAGGATTGTATGACTTAAGTTCTTTGCAAAAAATTACAGAAATCATTAAAAAAATTAAATTTCCGAAAGTAAATTTCGTCTTGAATTCATAGTTCATTGGGAGTAAGGATGAAACTTGTTTAGATGATCAGTTTCTACTTGCAAGGTGAAAAAAGTTGCACAATCTCAGAGACATTGGAATGCATTGGGTTCCTTTTTGCAAAATGCAATCCAATTGTACTTTGTTATCGTGTGAATAAATATCAATTGTGAATTAAAACATTTGATATTCGGTCTTATTTACGGGCTCTAGAACCGGGACGCGGTTACCAATTCTGCAAGATAAATAGCCCAAACTTAAAGCTACGGAACCTTAGGCGCGTCTGGACGCGGCGTCCTGGACGCCGGCGGAAAATGCTGCTACCGAGTCGAGGGCGAGAAGACGCTCACATTTTAGAGCACGGCACCTTAGGAGCGGAATCCGTGGATTTTTTCCGCTCTGTCCGCCGTCAATTTCTCGAATTTTCGTTGATCGGACAGTATGCTCTGGGCCGCGAAAATGGCTGTACGCGCTTTTTTTTTAGGAGGGTGTGGATTCGATCGACAAAAATCGACCGAAAAATAAAAACGTGAATCGATCGACACCAATCGATGGACAAATTACTAAAAAACGGGTGTCAATTCGATCGACAAAAAATGTGGATCGATAGACGAGAAATGATTGACAATTAAAGGGAAAACCGGTATCTAGTCAATCGACATGAATCGATCGAAAAACCAAAACATGAACCAATCGACGTAATTCGATCGATTCACAACTTGGTCGATCGATTCACGGGTTTGTTGATCAACTCACAGATTTGTCGATCGACTCATAGGTTTGTCGATCGATTCGCAGGTTTGTCGATCGACTCATAGGTTTGTCGATCGATTCACAGGTTTTTCGATAGACTCACAGGTTTGTCGATCTATCCACGGCTTTTGTCGATTGATTCACGGGTGGGTCGGTCGATCCACGGCTCTTGTCGATCGATTCACGGAATTTTCGATCGATTCGCGGCTTTTGTCGATCAATTCACGGCCTTTGTGATCGATTCGTGGGTTTGTCGAACTAAACACATTCAAAAATCGGTAGGAAAGCAGCGGACTGAGCGGAATTTCTCGGCGTCTTCGCTCCGATCTGTTCGCGACAGATCGGAGCGTCCTCGCTCGGCGTTTTCCGCAGCGTCTCTTCGCCGCTAAGGTGCCGTCCCCGCGCAAAAATCATTAGACAGATTTATCGGCGTCTGGACGCCGCGTCCAGGACGCCGCGTCTAGACGCGCCTAAGGTTCCGTACCTTCAATGCATCCGATCTATGATACTGACCAAGCTGTGCTGTTCGTTCGGTTTGGTCCTGTCGGTCCTGTCGGTGTTCGAATCGGGTTGCAAACAAAACCTTCATATTTGCAAACACGAGTTTACTTTCTGGCCACTGACAGTGCGATTTACGTCGGAACTTCGAAAGCTTGGATCAAATATAACATACTCTAGAATGAAAGACGACCATCGGTAAAACTTACGCTTCTTCGAGTGTTGTTACATGAGTTCCTCAACATTTTCCGTCGGTGTCATTTCTTATTTCCAGAAATGGGCCGGTGGTCATAAGTTTTGACTTTTCAACCAGACTTTAAAGACATAAACGAGATTCTAAACAAGTATAAAGTTTATTAACCTTGTCGGTATAACAAAAAGTAATAAATACATTTTTATCGTTAGAGGTATGTCAAAAGAAAGACAGAGAAGCGTCTATCAGAATGAAAAAAATGATGACCCGAAGCTATTTCTTCTTTCTTTTTGAATAATCTTGACAACCAATGAAGATTTTTTTTTTTAATTTTCTGTTGTACACAACAGACTAATGAAGTTTATTTTGTTAAGAAACTTATTCCGGACTAAAAATTCCAGCTTTAAAAGCCAAAATTTATGACCACTGGTCCTTTTCTGGGAAAAGTGGTCGGATTACGTCTTTCCACCGTTGGTTGTGTTGCTTTACGTCGTCTTCGAAGCACCACTACAAACAAGACGAACAGAGCCAATACAACATGGATTTAGAGTAAAGGAATGGACGCGCGTTGATAACGGCGCAGAGATGCAGCTATTCGTGCGTGGTGGATGTCCGTGATACATCGATCTGCAAAATTGAAGGCGCGATGGCGCGAAGCGTGAATTCGCCCTGTTCCACTACATGCTGCAAATGCGCTGTCACTTTCATTTGGGAGGAAAGTTAAAAAATGAGGCCCAATGAAATTTCACTTATCTGTGGCTGTGTTGCTTAAGTAATCCTCCGTATCCTATGAAATAAGACAAACGGAAATATGCATAATATGGAAGTAGAGGAGGAGAAATGACGCGCGCGTTGGATAAGGCGCAAAGATACAACTATTCGTACTTGATGAATGTCCGTGTTGCGTCTACAGAATTTAAGGCGCGATAGCGCGAGGCATGAATCCGCAATGCTCCACTCAATGCTGCCGATGAGGTGTCGCTCAAATTCCGTTCAGTTCTGGGTGCAGGACCAATTCGCGGAGAAAAATAGCACCGCACTGAGCATCAGAGGATGAAATTCAGCGCAGTCTGCCAGACGATGTTTGATTCTGACATTTCAGTTGCACGAAAGCGCAGCCGATATGGCCAGGTACGGCTTTGTCTGTCCCCGGGTGCGGATATTCATGTACATAGGTACACTTCGGATTGAGCAATGAGTCACTAAACCTTGTGGTTTTTATTTAATATTCTAAAAGTACCAGATGAGTATATTACTTGGTGATTCATTGTGTATTTTTGGAGCCGAAGTCCCGGACAAGCCCGCTCTTAAATAAAAAACTCGAAGGGATTTCAAACCCGTATCGGAAAGGGCGAGAAAATTATGGAAGTTATGTATTACGGCAAGCAATCGTTATCTCTTATTCCGTTGGTGTTTGTTAAAATAAAATGTATTTCAATGTAGAATTGCACTAGAGATTAACACGAATGAGATTCGGTTCTTTGATATTGATGATATACGATTCGATTTTCCTATTGTTTTTATTTACGAGGACTGGAAAAAAATTTGACGGAAGTCGTAGGAACCCGTGCTCGCTTCTGATTGGTGTCTGATGTTATCCTTTGGTTCGGCGCAAAACCGGGACATTCTAAATTAGTGGAAAAGTTGCGATTTTTAAACTGCGTAATTCTCACTTTTTGAGTTTCTTTTTCGCGTTTCCAATGTACGGATCGTGTTCTACGCGTCATTTACCTTCAAAAAAATGTACTCGTAAGTCAAAATTCGTTCATTTTTTTGTGACCCATTCCTCCGGCCACTGAATCCGGTGCAGTTGAAGCTACGGCTCCAGCATCGACATTTTCGGCCTCTGAGCCCGGGGTGGGGTGGACGGTATGTCTTCACAGACCGTGATTTTTTTGTCCATTATTAACCTAAGCTTTTGTACTTCCTTCGTACAATATTGAACGTACTTATCGACGGTGAAACTACCAAACCACGTATCTCGGTTGCGGTGTTTAAAAATCTACGCTCACATCTTATTTTTTTAAAGTAGACCAAATCAATATCATTCCTTGAAATTTTCACAGAATTTTCTCCGCACGAAGAGGAAAAATCACAGAAATTTTCAAGACTGGACGTTCAGTAGTTATTCATTTAAAAAATAAAGTATGGCAGGAAGTCTGCGACGTCGCAAACCGAGATACGTGGTTTGGTAGTTTCACCGTCGTTATGCTAAAAGGAACTATATTTCACGCAAATCCTACGCACACAGTTCCTTTTAGCATAAATACGTCCATATACCATTCGTTAAAAGCTTCTTCCTGACCAGAAAAAAACACCCTTCATAACGTACTTTACCGGCGGCGGCAAAACATTACTGATAAGACACCCCCTCCCCGATTATGCTCGGCTGACACATCGTCTCCCCTCTGACGTAAGGGCGTATCTCATGAGCCCTACATGAGCTCCAGCAGGCGTAGATTCATACGTACAACACTGCAGTGCTAAGGAAAAACACCGTATGAACTTTCAGACGTTGCCATATTTCTTTCCATGAAAATCGAATTTAGTGGAAATATCGTCGACATTTTTCTTCAACTTTTCAAAGTAATTTTGTTTGCACTTTAATCTAAAATATCTGAGGATTTCAAAGAAAAGGTAGGTTGACTTTCCCCAGAAATACACGTTTTATCCGAAGAAATGTGGCAACTCTCGAATGTACATGCGGCGTTTTTCCTTATAGCACGGCAGAACAGGGCTCACGTGGAAATGGAGATGTTGCATGTGTGAGGAATTTGCGATTTGGCTGTTGCTTCTTATGTAAAAGTTCGCGAGAAACACGATGGTGTCACTGGTTTTATCTGAAATCAACTCCCAGGCTCAAAAAAGCTCTCAAGTTGAGGCCAAAATGGAGGGGATATCCCACGCTATCCTGAGAGTCCACCTCCACATCAAGACAAACTCTCCATGCCAAAGATAGGGAGCAAATACATTGGTAGGGATGCCGTGTTTTCAGTTTTAGAGTCCCCGAATAAAGTGGTAGCCCTGTCAATGTATTTGCTCCCTATCTTCGCATGGAGAGTTCGTCTTGATGTAGACGTGGACTCTCAGGATAGCGTGGGATATCCCCTCCCTTTTGGCCTCAACTTGAGAGCTTCTTTTGAGCTTGGGAGTTGATTTCAGAGAAAACCAGTGGCACCATCATGTTTCTCGCGAGTTTTTATAGAAGAATCAACAGTCAAATCGCAAATTCCTCACACATGCAACATCTCCATTTCACCTAAAGTTCCTGAAATTTCAAATTACAATATTTTTCTCAAAAAATTAAAATGTTATCGGAGGAAATTTGGCAATCATCCAATGTTCATACGGCGTTCTTCCATAGCACGGTAGAACAGGGCTCACGTGGAAATTGACATACGCCCTTACGTCAGAGGGGTAGCGACATGGCTTTCGCGCCTCCGCGTACAAGACAGCAGCCCGGAGACATGAGATAAGTGGGGTAACACGGTGCGCAATTATTCTCATGCAATGGACGAGGCGGATGCGGTAGCCCTGAAGAGCGCTCCAGGAATCGGAGCGTAAAAATTTAAGCAGTGCTCAATTCCTGGATTAATCCCACCAATCCTACATCCAACTTGAGCTGATTGAGATCACGCGACCACCGGCTAAGTGGTTTGCCTCCTCGACAGGGTCGCGGCGCAGGGACGGAGGTGGAGGGGCCTGGAGGGAGGGGTTGGCGGGGGTGCTCCCGTCCTCCTCCGGCTGTCAAGCGGATGAGTCGTTGAGTGACAGAGCACGTGACCTGCAACATTATCTCATCAGACCTTGTTTCGTCGCGCGCCCCTGTCTTCTCTAATAGGGCTCGGTCGGAGAGAAATTTAAATTTTCATGAGCTTTTTCCCCCTTTTTTTTCTTCCGTATGTGACTGTCCGCGGGATCTTAATCCACGGAGCCAAAATTTTTGGTTTTTGTGAAAACTGAGTTTAAAACAAATAAAAATTAGTGATAAAAAATATTTTAAACGTTAAACTTGTACCAAATTTATTTTGCTTTAAATTTTTATTTTAAAATAATATAATATTTTAAATGTCTAGGCGGTTAATGGGAATTAATATCGTCAAGACCCTTAGAATAAAGAGTCATCAGCTCCAATCTATACAACAGTCCGTTGTCATAAACACGGCAAGCACCCTTAGATCGCTTCTTAACATCGATTGATTTCCATATACATGTAATATTTAGTTTTTCCGCCAAAACGTATTACTGCCAAACGTAACAAAAGACGAGTGGGAAAGATGGGAAGAAACAATGAACTTAGGGATACATGTTAAAATGGACGTGATTCCCTTTAGAGAAATGGAAAAGCGGGATTTTACTTGCTGTCAAAGTCTAGTCAAATGGAACTATGTGCCAACTGAATGCGGCACTCATGAGCCATGGGCATGTAACACGAGCGTTGTGGACAGGGCTCAAGAGTTAAAGATTCCCGCGAGCGGCCGCGGCGGCGACATCGTCGCCGCTGACGTAACTGACGCTTTATAGTTCCCATTCATTCTTACGGCCTTCGACTAATGAGCACACCCCTATTTCCCACCTGTCTCTGGCTTCATTTGGCAGAAATGTGTCCAATTTTACGTTAAGTTATTAATTTTAAAGCAATTAAGAGTGTAAAACCCAAAACGTTGTAGATCTCTTTCACTGGCGTGACCTCAGTTTAATATTCCAATGCGTCTATCTGAGCTGAACACTCTCCCTTTTCAGTCCTTCACTGATACCCATTAGAGCTCAACGTTTCGTACTCTAATTGAAATTTTCGAACTTTCTGGCCTTGCATGCTTTCCCAGCAAAATAGGGTCGACCCAGCACTATTTTACCATCTTGTTAAGAATGTATTGCTGTCTTCGGCCAGTGGCCGTCAGTAGTACTTATACCAAAAGTGCTCTCTCCTCTGGGCTAACAAAAAAAAAATTTCATTGAAATAATTTTTTACTATTCTCATTGTAACAGGTAAACTTGTTTCTGTTTTTGAAGTCAGAATAATCTTAGTTTTCTTATTAAATATTAATGGACCGGCTTTTTCACTCACACTACTCATTCATACTCTACAGAAAGATCCTCTTCCTGTGAATGGCCACAAATTTAGTATGAGTCCTTTAATCGAACGAGTAATTGGTCAAAATTCGATTCCTGGATTAGATTGTGTCGCGTTCGAAATCTTCCCGTAGTAGATCACTAGGTATAAACAAGAAAAAACTTAAAGAAAAAAAGCGCAGTTCATAAGCCAGACCGACCATCACAAACCAAATGCTAAGGAGAACGCAAAGAGAAATTCCAACACAAAACTTTGGTTAATACGGGAAGAAAAACACAAAATAACCTCAGCCCACGTCTGACAATTTCCAGAGAAAATGCCAGCTAGTTTTCTTGAAGCAATTTCATAAAAAACGAGTGGTGAATACCATCGTCGCAATAAAAATGCGTTTGCCTTGTCTCTCTTTTGATTCCTGCGCTAAATTCACCGCAAACTGTACCAAAATCAACACAAAATTTGTGTTGATTCGCGTTTCACTTCCTATAATAACCAAAAGCAACAAAAGAACACAAAAATTTGTATCAGTGAACGTGGTATCTGAAGATACTTTCCGGAAGCTGAAATCCCAGAATCCA
The DNA here is from genome assembly GCF_918797505.1 of Bemisia tabaci. NCBI lineage: Eukaryota > Metazoa > Arthropoda > Insecta > Hemiptera > Aleyrodidae > Bemisia > Bemisia tabaci. Next base: position 19,662,063 of record NC_092798.1, read on the forward strand.
CGGAGTTGAGCCTTTTCTCTCGCTTTTTTTAAAATTTCCTCCAGCAAGTTTGCTCGACCAAAATCAACACAAAATTTGTGTTTCACTTTCTATAATAACCAAAAGCAACAAAAGAACACAAAAATTGTATCAGCGAACGTGGTATCTAAGGACACTTTCCGGAAGCTGAAATCCCAGAATTCTCGGAGTTGAGCCTTTTTTCTCGCTTTTTTTAGAATTTCCTCAAGCAAGTTTGCTCGACCAAAATCAACACAAAATTTGTGTTGATTCGTGTTTAACTTCCTATAATAACCAAAAGCAACAAAAGAACACACAAATTTTCATCAGTGAACGTGGTATTTGAGGACACTTTCCGGAAGCTGAAATCCCGGAATCCACGGAGTCGAGCCTTTTTTCTCGCTTTTTTTCGAATTTCCTAAAGCAAGTTCGCTCGAGTGCGAAGCGTAAAAAGCAGATAAGAGCGCTTTGATCTCGCGCGTCAGATTGAGGCTCCAGCGTGGGAAATCGCTCCCTGAGGTACTCTTTCAAACGGTTGATGCTATTTTAATGGCTTACTCATTTCAGGCGAATACTATCTCACAACTACCGACAAACTGCCTTCCTCCATCTTGGCATTAATATTATATATTAAACACGGCTACGATTTCTGCTCCACGGGAATGTGCGCCCTTGACGCCCGGTTCTTCCGAGCCGTCGTTCAGGTCATATCGGCTCATTCTCAACGATTCTATCACTCCGCAAACTACTCCTCCTCATATTGGACCTTTAAAATGCGAGTAGACTGCCCGAGTCTCCAATTCGCACCTGAGAGGAAATCTGTCGATAACTCCTCTTTTCGCAATCGTATAGGTGGATTCGTCGTTTCTTATGGTGCCCTCAACAACATTTGATGGTTCGTATTCAATCGGAAGAGACTGAATCTTTTTTTTCTTTTCTTTTTGAGAATGAAAGTAAAGATGGATGTCCGTGGCGTTTCCTGACTAAAACTTGAAGGTTGGAGATTTCTTGATCGGGATTTATGTTTGTTTGCAAAAGTAAAAGTTGAGTTATTTTTTATTGGAGTCACGTATGGACTTCACAGTGCTGTTCAAGTTGTGGAATTTTGTAAACAATTTGTGAAAAAAGGAGAGACATACAAGCTAATATTTTTTTACGGAAAAAAGAGAACACTGGAAAAAAAACACATTGGATCTAGTACAGACTCTTAAACAAATCGACAAGAAAAAATACTCTTCATTCAATCAGATTTAAGCTTAAATCAAGAACCAAGCCTCTTAATTTGAGCGGATTTCCTTTTGATTAAAGCTGAAATCTGATTGAATCAAGAGTCCTTTTTCTTGTCAATGTTTTCAAGAGTCTGGACTCTAGATCCAATGTGTGTTTTTTTTCCAGTGTAGAAATTAGACATATTTCTTGGACAAAATTCCAATAGAACCCGCAACTTTTTCAGTTGCTAATTTTGTACGATTTGGAACATTGCCAAGCTCATAATATGTCGTTACAATAAAAAATACCTCAATCCTCAACTCAGATGAGACAGAATTAACAAGTGAGGGGTATGAAGAATACTCACATTGCTTATGTTTTGCCTTCAATTTTTGAGGTAGGCTAGAGAATATCCTCCGTGCTGCAATAATTATCTATCCGAGGATTTGTGTTTTGTATTGTCAACAAATCTTGCAGTTCTTGCAGTTAGCAGTACTCGCCTACTGATGGAAGTTCAAATTAGAAAAATTCTTGTTATATACTTAAACGCAACAAGTTTCTATAAACATTAAAAAGAGCCTTTCATGAGCTGGAGGACAGAAACGGACGAGATAAGTGGAACCATCGTCTTTGTAACGTAATTTTACTTGAGCAATATTGGTTGAATCACGTCAATGACCTTTCCGTGGCAAAACTCAATCATTTGGTTTCAGTCTTATACACCGTAAGCTCCAAGGATTGGTCATCATGATTCGCGGACACAATCCTGACGCAAAAATCCCGCCGGACAAAATGCCGCCGAGAAAATCCCACGTGGGCAAATTCCCGCCGAATGAGGTTAAATTCCGTCCTGAGTTTAACGATTTTGACGCGGGATTTTGTCCGGCAAGATGTTTAATGTGGGATTTTTGATGCGGGGTTTTGTCCGCAACCTGGTCATTATGACTCTACTAACTCAGTTTGCAGCATCGGAACAGCATGTTGAAAAAAATATTGAAATCATGACGTAAAACAATTTCCAACCGTTGATTACCAATTTAGGTGAAATCATCACCATTTCGTAATTAAATTATGTTTAAAACACGACGATTTTCGCACGTATTTTAAAGAGGCGAAAAATAAAATACCTTCGAATGATGTGTCCTACACAGTTTACTGTTTTTCTGGCATATTCTCACTAAATTGCATAATTAAACAAAACAGTAGTTTTGATGCTGTGGATGCCGCATGAAATAATTGAGGTAACCCGACCTAGTGATCTTCGCATAAATAATAAATAAAGAGAGACGAGTTACGTACATCTAAGTCAAAATTCGAATTTATCAAATTCCTATTAAAATTTGATTGAAATTCAAACTTTTTAAAGAGTTTGCATGAAATTTGATGATATTTAAAAAAAAAATTACACTCCAAATGGCCTCGTAATATCATGTCAACCAACAATGATATCATCAGCCGTAATGCCTTATTTTAATTTTACAGTTCTTAAAATACCTACTGACATGACGTATTAATAAACGCAATGACGTGTCTTTTCGTTTTGTCTCCATTTTTAAGGATTGAGAAATCTCACTCCAGGAAAATCATCAAATTAACCGCTCCGCCCCAAAAGTTTACGCAGGGAAAATCTATGTAACACCAGATACTTATTTGTCATAATGAGGTGTTACATAACTCATATTTTGGCATCACAAGTATAAAACTATCGAGTATGTCCATTCTTAGGCAACAAAAATGACTTTACCAGTTGCTCTAAAAATCCCAATTCTCAGTTTATGAAATCTAAATCAAAATATTCTGTCCAATAAAAGCAGAGAGTTTCAGACTTGTGAAAAAAAAGATTGACTGTGTGCTTCATTTGAAACTTTGATCACCTGTTGACGACTCTTGAAGCTCCGTTCATCCAAGGATAATCCTTCTCATTATCGTGATTTATAAGCATCAGAGTCAGTTCAAAGGAAAGCAAAATACATCGCCCCATCTATCGGCAAACCCATGTACAACTCCCAACTACTACAAGCAGCCTTCAATTTTGAAAGTCAGAGCAGATACGCGGATGTACGTTATATTGCCTATCACTAAATTGAAGGCGTTTTTTCTCCGCGGCAACTATACACTCCAGTTTGCTGACGCGTCCCAGTTCCCGGTCACTTCAGTGGACAATGTTAAGGATCTACGGTCAATTCATACAGGCTAGTCCTCACTCCTCACAAACGTTCATGCGTGCATGTCCCCCATTGAGAATTAATGGTAGATTCGCGGAATATCAGATGATATAATAACTGCAACTAAAAATGTTATTCTGACAGAGTAGCATCATTTGTTCTCGAACTTAAATTTTTTAAATTACAAATGGTCTCAATTGATGTTTCAAAAATGAAACTTCATTTTGCTAAGAAATGTCAATATTCAACAGCATTTGGTTTTTGTGGACTTTCCTCGCCTATTTTTTGCCCGAAATCAGTTTCGCCAAGATCACCCTTGGGTTACAACACATTTTTCTTCACAGAAGTTAGTTAGCAAATTACGATTTTAATCTCCGATTTTTTTCTGGAGCATTTCATGCCACCAAACCGCATTTAAGCCGTACATCCAGGGCCTAAGAAATCGGGAAAATAAATAACTAACAGATTCTAATTAAATGCGCGAATATATCATAGTTAGGCTTTATCAACAGCACAGACGATTCCTCTATTTTAATTACAAAAACTAAAATTACAGTTAATGCCGTCATCGGTAACTAACTAACTAATCCTGATACATTTTTTTTCTCTGTCCAGCTCGTTGACCTTTTTTTTTTTTTTTTTTTAAATTCCTTACAGGACCTACTATCTTCACTGAAGAATTTGGTTAGGAATAGGTAGTTCGGTAAGGTAAGTTTGGTTTCTATTTTGAAAAGTTACCGAATTTTGAATCACTAGAAGGATTGTTACTTGAAATTACTTGAAGGAAAATTACTTGAGGAAAAAATTGGCAAACCATTTGGACTGCATTTTGTAATTTGGAACTATAATATCTGGCTCAGTTTAGACACGACGCATCTACCATTAGTTTCTCTAAGCACATGAGTGCTTAGAGTTGGGCACATACACAGTTGGGCTAGGAATTGTAGTTTCTAATTACAACATGTAGTCAATTTGATCCAAAGGCTGGTCCTCGTAACTTTTTTTACCTCCAGGAAAAGAGAAGTTTTATCCCCCCATTGCGGAATAAGAGGATCCCTGAACTACCTCCTTTGGCATTTGAACATCAACAAAGTGGGTGCGCAATTGCGCATCTTCGTGTGAACTTGCATTCGTGCAGGTTCGTTCTCAGAGGGCCGCAGACGAGTAACAGTTCGGCGACGACAAAGGCAGTTTGGACAACCAGACAAACGGGACAGCACTCACCGCTTCTGAATGTCACCATTTACCTGGATAATCCTCAGTTTTCTCATAAGTTACTACCCAGAAGGAAAAAGTTTCACCTGGGAAATGGCAACAATACCACTTGCATCAAGCGAGCACAGAAACAAATTGTGGGCACAGCTATACTGCCGTGCTAAGTAAGAACGCAGTATGAGCCATTAGGCGTTGCCAAATTTCCGTCAACAAATCAAGAATTTTCAGGAAAATTTATGAATATTTCTCCTCCGATTTTCAGAGGATTTTGTTCCTGTCAAACCGCTACCTCAGCGCGCTAGAGCGCTCTGCGACTTGATTTTGTTCGTAATTTAATACAAAAATGCTAAAAATTTCGATGAAAAATATTCATAATTTTTTCAAAAATTAATATTTTCGAAGAAGAAATTTGGCAACATTCGAATGCTCATACGGCGTTTTAACTCAGCATGACAGTATAACCAACACGAAATTGAGGAGCACCGCACCGGTCGTAATTGAAAGCACGGAGACCGAGATAAAATGTCACGTAACGCGTCAGACAGGAGTATCAGACTCGGTATCGGATAGAAAGCTACATAACCTCAAAATTTCAAGAAGCCCCTCGAATATAACCGGAAAATTTTTCGGGGGATCGACGAGTTTCTGGGCGTATTTTGCAACGTCGGAGTACGGTGTGCGTAGGCGGGACATGACGGGGCACCGCAACGCGCGTTCAACCAATTATCCAGATCTCTGCCCAATGATAGGCCCTCTCAGGTCTCCTTCGACCCCGATGTCTCGAAAATTGTGAATTTGTTCCAGAAAAGCGAAGATACGCCGCCTTTTCCCTCTCTGTCTTTCCGCTTTCAGCCGTGTCTGATCATTAACATTCTTCGGTGTACTCTCTGATATTGTCGCACGATTCAGCATGATGGGATCTTTAGAGATACCTCCACTTGTTAATCTAAGATTCTTTTAGTTTCATCTGGTTAACACGAGAACACACTAATAAGAGCTGCTTTTGCCTTGATACCCGTAATTCCCCTCTATGTGACTGTTTAAGTCGGGAATTCGTGCATGCGATCGATTCATTGAAAAATTGCATACATACAATGCAGTGTATCGATGAGGATGCACGGGCCTCCTTCACTTATGACATGATTATTTAAGGCTTGATTATCAAAATTCTGCCTCTAAATTAAAGAATTCGTTATAACATATACATGGGGGTAGCGTGTGGAAAAAAATAAAAAATGGTAGTCGTCCCTTTGTTTTTTGCCTTAAAGATAATTCTGATGTAGACTGAAACAATATATGCGGACTTTTATTCTTAATCCGACTTTTTTCAAAAAAGGCTACTCCAACCGAATATTCATTTATCTTTATAAGCTGATCTACCATAAAATCATATAGTTTAGTGCGAATGCTTCAAACTCAACTTTTGTAGACGAGTAGATTTTTCAATACTATACCTAATCTGTAAATTCTTGGAAGATTTTCTGTAACTTTTTCGAGTCTCAAAATAAAACCGCTCTTCAAATATAACATATACACCGCGTCGATATAAAATTCCACGAGTATTAACACAGTTCCTGGCTGTTTTCAAATCGGGCCCTCACATCGAGAGTCCGTTGAACTCTCGGATTTTACGCGTTTCGTTCACAAATTCATACACGTAATAATCAGCTAAACGGCCGATAAGCCTGCTCCCCATAAAATCTCTAGTGGAGGAAAAAAAAACGAACGCACAGGACGTAGAGAGAAACGCAATATATGCCCGAGCGAAGCTGCGAGCGGCAAAGTCTATGGAAGTACCAAAAACCGAAATCAAAAAACCAGAATAAATCAGCGGATTCCTGAGGATGGTATTCCGATGTTGGGCTCTGTCTATCTATCAGACATGAGTGCACTTACTCCACTCAATTATCTATTTGTGTTAACGATGGCTCCGATTGTGACCATGGAGATGCGTATGCTGAGGAGAAACGCAGTATTTACCTTCAGACGTTGCCACATTTCTCCTGATAAAATGTGAATTTTTTGGAACTCTTGTGAATTTTTTCCTTTAATTTTTCAGGTAACATCAATCTCCATTTTTACTTAAAGTAGGTATACAAACATTTCATGAGAAAATACGCATAACTTCAGTTAAAAAAGGGTTTTTTAACTAAGAAAATTTAGTAACATTCGAATGCTCATAGGACGTTCTTCTTTAGTGCGACAACGTTTACCTACATCTGTGAGTTGTGAGTTCATACTTTATATGCAAATGAAGCTTTGGTCCGAGTCGAGTCGTTGCGCTATCGGTGAGCGGTAAAAGGAAATAAGGGATATTGATTAGTAAGTGCATTAATGCTCCTATTTTAAAATCGACCAGTTCTGCCCCTGCCTCCGGAATATACATATATAAAATTGCCATTGACCTTGGTCCTTGCAGTTGTGAGGAACTTTCATTGATCTCGTGCGTGCGGCCGCGTGTTCGTGACCAGTGGCGTAGCGTGCTTTGCGATATATCGATTGATCTGCCATTTAAGCCTATGGAAATGAATCGATTAACAGGGTGTCCACAACGAACACCTTAATATTCGATTCTTCACTATACTTTCAAATGGAGAAATATCGATGATCGATCATTCACGCCTCGCCACTGTTTGTGACCAATGGCCTCCGGTCATCGTTGACTCAACTTTTTCAACTCATCCTCCACCAACGATCAAGGCATTCCTTGCAGAAACAACATATTAGCCTTGTCGTGAAGGTCAGGTTTTGCAACTTTGTACATATTGTAGCGAACATGCTAACTTACATGCCAATCGTTTTGAAGAAAACTGAAAATTAGAAATTTGATAGTTTTTGGGTGAAAATTCCATTAGAACCTTCAGGCAGTTGCACAGTGCGACAAGTAGTCACTTCAAAGTCTATTTGTCGTTTTACAAAGACTTGTTCAAATCGTCTGAGATTCTGAGACATCGCAACCAAGAATCGCCCATTCCGTACGAAACTCCTCAATAATCATCGGGTAAGCTTGAGAAGACTCGGTGGCCCTACTTGAAGATGTGATTGGGGCGCGTTACGAAATGCTGAGGAGTTCGGGGATCGGACCCGGAATTCCAGAAGAGTTTAGAGGAGCGAGCGCCAGACGGAAGATACCATTAGAACATATCCGATGTGCATCTCGAGGATTGATTCGTCAATCGCAGAGGTGGCCGGGAAATACTTTACACCCGGGCATTAGTCAAGAGGCCCCGGCGGCATGGAGCGCTCGACCGCCGAAGGGAGAAACAACGTATATGCATTGGATTCACACTGGAGATACGCGGTTATTGCGAAGTGGACGGACCACCACTTGGATAACAGGAGAGAATAACAGTGATTATTGCCGAATACAACCCTCGGTGGAGACAGCGCCACCGATGCCCGGTCAGTAATTCGAAAATTATAGGAACCCGATCCGGCGATGCTTTTCGGGAATGAATCATTGATTCCGGGCGCAATTATTGGTGGATATGTTTGATCTTGGCCTCCGCCCGTACTCGCCCCTCTAGTGGCGCTTCCACGGTTTCGACCGAGTTTCACCGCGATTATCGGCCCAGATGGTCGCGGCTACTGCAACTGGGCGTATTTAAATCGACCACTGCTGAGGCGTGATCGATAGTCGATATTTCCCTATTTGAAGCTTTGGTAAAGAATCGATTATTATGATGACCCTGTTTATCGATCCTTTTCCATAGGTTTAAATGTTAGATCAATCGATATATCGTAAAGCACGCCACCTCACTGAAATCGAACTATCTACAGTGGGATACAAACTCTGTATTGCATGTATTCTTATGGGTCTCAGGGCCCAATTCAGAATGGAGATAAGTCTTTTTAAATAAAATACGTTCAACTGACATTCTTGGCGTTGCAATCTTGAGGAGGAGCCTCGCCTATCTCCATTAGAAACACTGTGTAGATACGCTGTTTTTTCATGAGTAAAGTGGAGCGGGTGAGCGGCTTTTAACGTATTTCACCGGGAATGTGTCCTCGGGCATTGAGTCGTAACGCCCTCCTCCAAGCGCCGCTTAGTAATTCCTTTTCCGTCATGACCTAATGTTTCGATCGGTGGCGAGTTCGACGGATTCGTTGACTTATCATATTTTTTTCATTTTATAATAAATGTGTGCAATGTCAGTGGTCAAATCAGGTGTTTTGTCAAATAGTTAACTGGACCACATGATTCAAAGCGGCGCCTTTATGAACAGTTTAAGTAGGCCTTATCTAAGGATTAGTATGTGAAAAATAAGCCTTCAGACTTGCCCATTGTCCGAACAAGTTACACTCTATACAATGAAAATAAATATAGCTTACGAATAACTGCATCAATAAATGAAAAATATAATCATGCTAGGTGTCACAGGGGTTGTGACACACTAAGCGCCATGGAAAAGCATCGCGAGTATAGGACGGAATGAGCCCGACGCCCGGTTTCGCCGTCAATCCAAGCCACACTCTACCTTCCTCCCCCTATGGCGCTATTGTTAGTTCCGTTTGACAGAGATACGTCCAATTAAGAGTTCATATTGAACACCACTAATATGGTAATTATAACCATAATTTTTTCTCAGTGTACGCAAAGAGGAAGCGTGAGGTCATTTCAGAAACAGCAAAAATTCAATCGAACTCACTATTAGAATAAGTGCTATTTCCTCAACTGCAGTGTGGATTTTCCACTGAAAGTGACATTTTAGTGGAGGTAAAGCGTAGAAGTGAAGCGTAAGAGATAGTCGGTGGTGCGGTGGCAGCGAGGAGCGCGGTTCGCGTGTCGCGTTTTCGGAGCGTGGAACGCGCACGTGAACCCTTTGTTGTGACAATCCTCCCGCATGGCCAACAGGATGCCGCCGACCGACCGCATCCCTTATCTTCACCTTTGCAGGACTCCCTTCAAAGATTCCACCGGCCCGTCAAGATCTTCGCTTTACAGCCGTGTCATATTTTCAACAATTTCATCGCCTCCTTGCTATCTTAATTTTTCCCGCGAAGCACGCAAAAATCCAAATACACGGTAAAAAATTTCTAATTTTTTTGAAAATGTTCCTTTTCTCTCATTTCTCACAGTTTTTGGTCCTCCTTTGAACGATGAAGATTTTGGAAGAGTTTCCCATCTTCAGATCTTTTATCACTCCTATGCTAGGTTTCTTACTTTTCTAAGTTGTGTATTTGAGTTCCATTTCTGGCGTGTGTCTTGTGATATAACTGATTATTACTATAAATCCTAATAAAATTGGAAAAACTAACAAAATAAAAAAAAATCTATAGGATCAATACACATAGAGAGGAAAAGTAAGCGACACTATATGTTAAAATCGGAAGTAAAACAAAACGTAACCTTTTTGGTTCATTTGAGCGGAACTTAAAATTATCAAAACGATCTGTATTATTATGAAATAACTTTTACAACAATTTTTTTTGCCTCTCTCTCTCTCTCTCTCTCCAATTTTAGAATACAAATTTATAAGTTTTTTTTAAAATTTTCCTCCGTGAATTGGATGTGCTTACTGCACTTTTAGAAATTGGAGGCGTTTCCGCTTTACAAAGACTAGACTGAGTTGACTGCAGCGCCTTGATGCAACTATTTGTGTTCTGCGGATGTGCGTGTTGCATATTCTAAAATTGAAGGCACTTTCGCTCTTCCAACTTCTTCAGAGATGCATTCTCCTCGAGAGTTGACTGTGGCGCCTTGATGCAACTATTCGTGTTCTGCGGATGTGCGTGTTACATATTCAAAAATTGAAGGCACTTTCGCTCTCAACTTCTTCGAGATGCATTCTCCTCGAGAGTTGATGTGGCGCCTTGATGCAACTATTCGTGTTCTCGGATGTGCGTGTTCATATTCAAAAATTGAAGGCACTTTCGCTCTTCCAATGCTAGGTGGCGATTTTAATCCCAAAACGCCGATTTCGCTAGGAAAGGGTGTTCGAAAAAACTTTAATTCATTTTCTCCTAAGGGTGCGAAGACCAGTGTTACGGGTGACGAACCCGTAGCCCTCCCTCTTTCGGCTTCTGCCGTACACAGTTAAAAATTCCGTGTTTGGTATTCCTCAGCCTTACTTTGCGCCACGTTATTTCTTTCAGATCAACCCAAATGACTTGATTGCTCATCACAATTTTGTGTTAAATCGACCTAAATCATGAGTTACTCTGAGACATCGGATCATAAAGACAGTTTCCTGACAAGCTTGATGCACTCTTGTTTTCCTCCTCATACTCGGAGGTTGCGACTTGCCAGTGGTTAGCGTATTGCATTACTACCGCGACGTGATCCAGGTACGAGCCTTGTGGCAGGTGACTATTTTTTGACGAGGTCGCAGATTTTCAACACAAAGATTTGGTCACCTCAACCCAAAGAATTGGTCGATTTGTCAAAGGAATACTAGCGCACAAAAATCAACCAAGAGCTTGGGTTGCTTTGTGTTTTACTTCCCTCATTAACACAAGATTTTAGTTACTTTTCTTAGTATGTATGATACACAGTGAGCAGTCAAAAAACCCTATTTTCAACGTTACATGTTTTGTGCGAAATTTAAATTTACTTTGCATCGATACTATTCAAGGCACGGATGGCGTGAATTTCTATTTTTTTAAAGGGATGACAACTCAGCCGCGAAGGCACCCTTCAATAAATACTTGACGCGACGCGATCCGCGATTTGAGGTCCCTATCCGCAGAACCTATACTCCCGGAAACGGGTAACAATCGCTCGCCACACGGCACTGCTCCCGTCAAGACAGGTCTTTCGTTTAGACCACCCCCGTCGCCGTCGCGGCCCCCTCCAGCCCTCCCCCTCATCGCTCACCCCAATATTCCTTCCGTTCTTCCGCTAAAGTTGACAAAACTTAATCTGTCGTATTATGACTTCGGCGAAAAAATAAAACACGCACTATTGTCGTCTTACCGAGGAGTGCCGTAACGCTCCATTTTTCCTGAATCGACTTTCCTTTGAAATTCAATCCATCAAATGGAGATGTTGCATGTGTGAGGAATTTGCGATTTGACTTTTGATTCTTATGTAGAAGCTCGCGAGGTACACGATGGTGCCACTGGTTTTCTCTGAAATCAACTCCCAACCTCAAAAAAAAAGCTCTCAGATTGAGGCCAAAATGGAGGGGAGCAAATACATTGACAGGGCTGCCATTTTTTCGGGACTCCAAAACTGAAAACACGGCATCACTGCTAATGTATTTGCTCCCTATCTTTGCATGGAGTTTGCCTTGATGTAGAGGTGGACTCTCAGGATAGCGTATGGGATGTCCCCTCCATTTTGGCCTCAACCTGAGAGCTTTTTTTGAGCTTGAAAGTTGATCTCAGAGAAAACCAGTGGCACCATCGTGTTTCTCGCGAACTTTTACATAAGAATCAATTGTCAAATCGCATCCTCACACGCAATATCTCCATTGTCGTGTTACCGAGGAGCGCCGTAACGCTCTATATTTCCCAAATCGACTTTCCTTTGAAATTCAATCCGATCTAATTTAAAGTAAACCGGCTGTACCATTAAGTAGCAAAATTCGTCGATTTCGTAATAATTGCTAAACGCGTGGTAACGATTTTCCTCAAGGAGATAACGTACACATAGAAATAATTTTAAAATGTGACGCGTTATTCAGACACGTTTGAAAGCAGGATCTTCGACCCATGATGGGGCTTGACAAAAGTTTAAACCAAAATTGATGTTATCCCTTAAAATCTCCAGTGCTTATACTTATGCTGATAGAAACTTGGATTTTTTTTCACAATAATAACTCCAAAAAAATGAATTGGTTCCATCATCATCTTCTTTCTCTGTGTTTAGGAAAAAGCAGTAGCTATTTCAAAATTTGTATAGTTCAGGTAGTAAACTTGCATCTTGAAATGTTCTAGACAGCCAGACCAAAACCATGCCAAATTTTACACGTACGTTAGTCCATATGAACCTTGCAACACTATGCAAACAGCTATCCGCACGTATCGTCTTCAAACTATGGATGAATAATATCCGATGCAACTTTTTTCCAATTTTTCATTCTTTCCATGCCGATCAATTTGTGTTCTTCGATTCTATTCGTTCGATTACTTTACGCTCACTCACACTTTACTGAGCTTTCTCATTGAGAAATTTTCAAAAGAACAATGATATTCCGTTAAGATACTTTCTTTTAAAATTTTAACCTAATCTGTAGCCACATCTTTCTAAACACGACCGATGACGATTTATGTGAGTGCGAAGTTTTTTTTGTAGGGCATTACAAACACCAGATTTTCAATTATAATTAATTCACACGTATAAATGATATACATCATCGACACGTATCGAGGTTCATGGCTTCATTTGGGTTGAACACAGACAGGTTTCGAACCCAATCGTCCACATCTGTAATGCAGACATCATCGCAATTATTCATCGCGAAGCTTGGAGAACAAGGGTGCGGGGGAAGGGAGTGAGGAAAGTGTAAACCATAAATCTTTAACTATTTTTACAACCCATTTTGAACTGCTTTCAGTCCTATCAAGGTAATTCCCCACATCGGGGAGGAAACAACGTAATTTACAACCGAATTTCTTTCAATGATAGAGTTGTAAGAGCGGCGCAAATTATATTCTCTTAAGTCATTGCGTCCGAGGCTTTTGTTGGGTGGTCAAAATTAATTTAAGAATTCTTGCATATGTAGACCATTAAACTCTGGCGTTAGTTAGCGGCGCCTCCTCGCGCACAGGAGAGGGCGTATATGGTTTGTCGTAAAAACAACCGACATGGCTCAACCAACAATGTTCGGCTGGCGTTAGTCGAATAATTGTTTAGTTTTGTTTCCATTTCCCATACTTCTTTTTTCCTCTCCTTTTACCTCTCCTGCTACCCCTCCTCATACATGTATTCGGTGAACTATACACCTGCGACCGTGCTTTATTCTAGCGAGGAAAAATGTTACTGCATCAGCTGCAAAGTATCTGATCCACCATCCACTAGCGAAACTAAGAAGAAACTAAGGATTCTTCTCCCCACCTCCAGAAAACTACCCTGTTCCCTACAGAAAATGAGGAAGATTTCGCTAAATTATGCGTGCCATATCTTTTATCTTAGATATTAATTTATTTTAATCAACTTTTTGGATAAAATAACTCAAAATTGCTGGCAACCTTTGGCTTGTTGAGACCTTTTGCCTTTTTTTCAAAATTTTCCCCCTCGAATTCCTTGGAGCTATGAGGAAGTCACCCCGAAATCGCTTTTTGCAAGTAGTGGAGTCCTTTAGATCCCTTTCAGTGATGTTTATTTTTTTGCCCCCTCAAATTCCCCTTGACTAGGCGCTCTTCTTTCCACCCCCTACAAAAACCTCTCAATACCGACCATATCAGTGTCTGCTTTTTCATGAAAACAAATTTAAAGCACTATTCAAATCTTCTATGATTGTTTTGAAAGAGTGGGATGGATTTTTTCGTAACCTTACTATCAACTTTTTCTAAACTCTAGTTGCTACGACAGTGATAACCGCAAACTAATTCTCAAACTAGTTCTAATTTCTCTAGGCGATACTCTTTCTATAATAATCCCCTATATTTTGCCAAAAAAATTCTCATACGTACAGTCTCTTTGAACAAACTGTTAACGGCCTGGAAAAAGCAAAGCGCACAATGGACTACAGACAATCCCGCAAAAAAAATCATGATACCATGTTGAGGAAGCTCTCTCATTAGTTACAGGAGCCCTCAAAAATGAAAATATAGATAAAAAATGAACAAAAGTCTAGTGCTTCCATACATATTCTACCGTGGGAAAGAGTTCTGCTCAAATTGAAAGAGTTGAAAGAGTAGCGGACCTCACTCCGCGATTTTTCCAAAAATTCTCAAGAGTTCTGAACTTTTAGGTTCGAGAAAATAAACTAAATATGACAGTTCCTTTAGAGAGAAAGGCATAAATCACAATTAGCCTAACTCACCACCCAGACTGCGAGGAGAAATTGAAAATGATAGCGCAATCATCAAGGGAATCGGCCTAGGGATAGCCCTATAATTACAGGCTCTTTGCACAAACAGTTCACGGCCTGAACTGGAACGAGCGAAACAGATGAGTCTACCAAAAATCCCGCACAGTGAGTAAACAATTAACCACCAAAATCCTGCCCGATTCACCGCGAGGGGATGATTTGGTCCGGAAAAATTAGAAATTAATTGGGGCTAGGGCTTTCAGCGGGGGTTGCGCTAGGTCAGGTACGATGCAGATGTCCTCAAGCACTGCACTTTCCCTTTTACGTTGCATCTCGTCGGAGACCCTCAGTTTAAATAGTTATAAATAAGCTTGGTTTTTGACAGGTTAAGGATAAAGAAATTGAGGTAATGAATAAGATTTCTTGAAATCTGTAGTTTGAGAGTGAAAAATGAGGGGACCGAACCACTAACATCTTCATCGAGACCGGCTTGGGACCGTTCTTTGTTGCCAGAATATGCAGAAAAACGAAAGGATAAATTAGACGATGAATGGGGAAAACGGATGTTTTTCCATGAACATGACAATAACATGTAGCTACAGGCAGAAGTCCCATGAGGCACACGTTCACTCTGTGTTTGATCTACCTTTTGAGCCGACCGCATTGACGAGAACACTGCGCCACTCAGTGGCCTTGCTGACCCCGTCATGGCGCTGGTGAACTATCTTCCAGGTCCATTCCGGAACCCGTATATACTCTACGTGACAATCACACTGAGAGAAAGCTTGATCATTCGTCAATTGAAGACTGATTAACTTCACTGTCAAAAAGTAATATTCTGTTCCTCCATGGAAGATAGGATCGAGTCAACTTTATTCTACTTTCGTGTCAAATTTGACTATATTACGTTTCATTTTACACCAGTTAGCTTGAAATTACACTAATGGGCTCTATTTGACTCTAGAATGACTCTAATAGATTATAATTGGCTTTAGAATTGACTCGACTGTATCCTCGATATAGGAACTGAATAGTCTTATTATTTTTAACCAGTGTCGATTTGGCTCGAAAATTCTTGGGGTGCTGATAAGTTTTGGGGGTTTCCCCTCTCTCGGGTGGGGCCCCCTAACTAACAGGTCCGCCTTTGTGTGGGTTTTTCAATTTTTGAGGTAAGCAAGAGTCTTGCCACGGCCTCCCAAGGCCACCCGTCAGAATTTTTAGGGGTGCTGAAGCATCCTAGTACAATCAATTTCTTTTCTCCTAGAAAACTTTTTAACATAATTTCTTGAAGACAGTTTCACTTTTTCTTTTCTATTATCAGAATATTCGGTATCCATTTCAAGGTATGAAGTTAGCTTCTTTCTCTTCAAAAAAATGAAATAGAACTGGACATTTTGAATACCGCAATGGAGATATGTGGTTTTGCACTTTAGCCAGCGATATTGACAATTGCTTCACAAATATTTTAAGTTATTTTATTTTATTTTTTCAACTGGGGTGTTTAAATTTCGATTGACTAACTCTACACAAAAACATCCATTTGTCTCTGATACGACCCACACTTAAAAATGAAAAAAAAAAAACACTAAGAAGTGGCCCGAACTGTATGTAAGAAATTACCTGCCGTCCTCGCGGAAGAAATTTCATAGCGTCGCAATGCCTAATGTAGGCATACGGAACATTGGAGTGCCGAGGAACCTTCCTAAGTCAGCTACTTTCTTGGCTGCTTGCACTGGCTGAAGTATTCAACTTGGATCCCACTTGTAACGGGCACTGCCCAGGCGAAACGAGAACCAGCCCCATTGACGGGGCGGCCGCGCGCGGACCGTTGCCAAAAAGCTCCATTTGAGCCCTTGGCCTAAGAATATCGGTAAGATGGGTTAGACGCCTATGGATCATGTGCCTATTACGTCAAAAAGCGAAAGGTCGCAGTTTTTGCCCTTTAATTTGCCCTTAAAGGGACCGCAACGGCAGATCCGCGGCGAGCGCGCCCTGGTGGCGGAAATAGCAAACGCGGTCGAATTGTGCTCGCCGCGCACAATATTGTGTTAATCTTATGACAATATTAGAAACAGAAGCCTAAAATGTTTATTTTCTTAATCTTGTGACAATGTTAAAGTGCGAATATTACCACAATGTTGTAAAAATAATGTTAGCATAATATCAATTCAGCAGTTTTAGATATCCAATATTGTGTCAATATTATGACAATATTACGAACAGAAGCCTGTTATGTTTGTTGTTCTAACGTTAATTGAATGTTAACATAATAACAATACCGCAGTATCACAGAGATAACATCGTCTCGATATTATTTTAGCAATTTTGTTTTCCTAATATTGTGTCAATATTGTGTCAATATTATAAGCAGAAGCCTATGTTCAGTATTTTTTTTAATAATGTGCCAATGTTAAAACTAACATATTACTGCAATATTGAAAACATAACTCTACGACAGTATTAGTTTACCAATATTGTATAACCAATATTGTGACAACATTGTGACAATCTTGGAATCACCGAGCACCACCTGACCTTGGATTTCTAATGTTGCTAATATTGGTGCAATATTAAAATACTAAGGTTATATATCCAGTATTGATGGTATATTGTACGGTGGAGAAATGGTGCTGGGTCCACACCATTTCGTGGTGTTTCCATTCACACCTCTCTCCCCCCCCCCTCAGTTTCATTCAGGTACGCATTAGAGTTCAAAAAATTTAATTTTGCTCTAATTTTAATTTTTGGAATTTCTTGGCCTTGTTTTCCCCACGAAATGGTGTGGACCCAGCACCATTTCTCCACCTTCTTAACCTAAAAAACTGAATGGAATACTATCCCGGCGTGCGAATCCGACGAGGAGGGATTTAGCAATCACCGGGCGAAGTGACCTGTTAACGAAGCTGGTAAAACAAACAAGAGAGCGGAGCCAGGATCGGTGATGTCGGGCGGGTGGCGGGTGGCGGCCTAGCGGAGGGAAGGTGATGGGACCAGAATCCCGACGAGAGAGTGGAGAGTGGAGAGCGAGGCATCGAAAAAAGGGGATGCTATTAATCAAGCTGCTCAAAGCCGAAGCGGTAATCAGCCTCGGTAATTGGGGGTTCTGTACGGTTAATAGCCGCCCGTTTAGCTTGATTAAAAGCAGCATTGTTTCTCATGCACTCGTCCACTGCACCGCTCTGTGCTCCGTGCTCCGTGCCCGCCGCATGCGCACTGCCTCCCGCTGCGTCACTCTGGAACCAGTGGCGTGGCGTGAATTGCGATATATCGATTGATCTGTCATTTAAACCTGTGGAACAGGATCGATGAACAGGGTCGTTCGCAGCGAACACCTTAATAATCGATTCTTCACCATAGGTTTAAATGGTATAACAATCGATATATCGCAAAGTACGCCACGCCACTGTTCTGGAACCGAGACCACGATTTTCAGGCCGAGGTATTTTTCGAGGGGGTTTGCAAAAATCAGGCCACTTGCCCGCTCTATGAGTGATTTTTTGCTATTTTTCTTCATGGCCTGTGTATTCTTCTTTTTTCCGGAGCGCCAAAGACGTCTCTGGTATGAAAACTTCACTGGAAAAAAAAAAAAATACACATTGGATCTAGAGTCCAGACTCTTAAAAACATCGACAAGAAAAAATACTCTTGATTCAATCGGATTTTTGCTTAAATAAAGAACCAAACCTCTTAATTTGAGCGGATTTCCTTTTGATGAAAGCAAAAGTCTGATTGAATCAAGAGTATTTTTTCTTGTCAATGTTTTCAAGAGTCTGGACTCTAGATCCAATGTGTTTTTTTTCCAGTGTTGCAAATTTTGATTTATCATCAATTTGCTACTAAGCAAGAGTAGATTTGATTTTATAAATTTCTCGAATTAAAACTTGCAAAAATTAAATTTTAATACTTTTCGATTTTCAAACCTAGGTGTTTTTCGAGGGGGTATGCGAAAATCAGGCCACTTACCCGCTCTATGAGTGATTTTTTGCTATTTTTTTTCATGACCTGTGTGTGTATTCTTCTTTTTTCCGGAGTGCCAAAGACGTCTCTGGTATGAAAACTTGCAAATTTTGATTTATCATCATTTTGCTGCTAACCAAGAGTAGATTTAATTTTTTAAATTTCTCGAATTAAAAGTTGCAAAAATTAAATTTTAATAATTTTCGATTTTCAAATCTAGGTGTTTTTCGAGGGGGTATGCGAAAAATCAGGCCACTTATTCGCTTTATGAGTGATTTTTTGTTATTTTTATTTGTGTTCTGTAAGGGATTTTTTTTTCGTAGTGTCAAGAACGTCTCTAGCATGGAAACTTCGAACAAAATCGATTGACCATCATTTTTCTACTTACCAAGAGTAGATCTAAGTTTCTAAAGCTCATGAATTAAAACTTGCAAAAATGAAATTTTTATAATTTTCCCGGGTATTGCATGTAGACCATTGCATGATGTGTTTTTCGAGAGGGTATGCCAAAAATCAGGCCACTTATTAGCTGTATGAGTGATTTTTTTGTTATTTTTCTTTGTATCCCGTTTCGACTTTTTTCCGTATAGTGCCAAGAACGTCTCTAGCATGATAACCTGCGAAAATCGTTTAATCGTGATTTTTCTACCAACCAAGAGCAGATTCAATTTTTCTTTAAATATCTCGTGAATTAAAACTTGCAAAAATTAACTTTTTATGATTTTCCCAGATACCGCTTGTATATAGACTGGATTTTCAGGTCAAGATGTTTCTGAGAGGTTAGGGACCATTTTTCCGATCCGAGAGCGACTTTGCTCCGGGTCCCGTATATCGTCACTCCTTTGATGTAAGGGCGTATCTGGAGTTTCGCATGAGCCTTAGAAAGCATGGATTTATACGTAAAACAGGGCTCACGTAGAAATTCAGACATGCCTTTACGCCAGAGGAGCGACGACATGTGTATATAATATAACTTTTTTTGCAGAGTGCATTCGAGATCTCGTCAGTAGTCTTAACGTCAGACATTTTTCGGAAGACGAAGTTAAAAGAAACGGAAACAAAATTTCAAAATTTATTTAAAGTTTCAAAATTTCCTTAGAGCGGGAAGATATTTCAAACTGACCTTTTGATGCTTAAAAATTGGATTTCGGAGAGCGAATTTTTCACAGAATATGCATTGAGATAAATTTTACTTGAAATCATTGATACCTCAATTTTTTCAAAAACTACGCTTATGAGCCATGTGCCATGTCCTCCAAGTCCCTCTTTTGCTCTACCATGCTCAATTCCAACTGCTAAATCCACGCATCTCAAGCAAACACGTTGCATAAACCGTGCGTTCAATACGTCTACAAAGGAGACAATGTTACACAAAATAACGTCTCATGAAAGAGGGGCGATTTATGTAATAGTCGGTAAAAATTGGTATCTTAATTCAAACATATCATGCATCATTCGTGAACTATTTGCCGGCTTAGGAGGATTGGGGGAGTGGCGAGAACAACTTTATTTTTCTCCGTTATCCGATGCTCCAGAGACTTGAAGCACCCTCTGGATTTTCTATAATTGACAATTTCAGACAGATATCGCACGCTTCTGAGGTAAAGAATGTAAAAAATTCAATGATAATTATAGATAGCAGATAGCCCTGGTGTGACACTTATGACCAGAAGTGCCTACTTATGGACTCTCATTATTTTTACAGTTATCAAACATCCGCCCTGATAACATTTTTTGAGGCTTTTGTGAGTTCAAGTGCTTCTAAGCAAATACTCTGTGCGAATGGATTGGCGGGAAACAAGACGAGCTTCGCGAACGTTTTTCAATAACGGAGGGAATATGAAAAATTGGCATCTCCGAAGGTAGGCACTTCTACAAAAGGCCATAAATTAGCTGGGGAGCGATTAAAAATATTTTGACCCTCATACGCCTCGATCGACTCAACAACTTTTTCTTCGTCAAAACTAGTCTCGGAACCCACCATGACTCGTCTGAAATACATTTGTTTGTTTACAGGCGGATATCTTACTCTAGTGAGTTTGAACTGATGTATGCAATGGGCATAATTCCACATAAGTACTTACGGCATGGAATGTCTGGCTGACAGATTTTTCAGGGTCTCTCCTAGTCATGAGAAGTTCTCAAGAAAATAGGAGCGCGCTGTTTCATCTATCTGCAAAATATCTATCAATTATTTTCATTCTATTTAAGGCACCGCAGTGCAGCGACTAAAAATAAAACAAACACGTACACGTACATCCTTACCGTTCTGCACTTTGGCATGCTGTTAGTGAACTGAAATATCAAGCGTACTTTCAATATACAATAATTCGGTAGCATATATTTAACAAATACCATACTATAAAGCGTACATTTTTTTAAAGTATGCATACTATTTTTAAAAATCTTACCCTAATAATATGACATTCATTTAATGTGTCATTTAACTCGATATTTGTTGGATGATATGGACATTTCCAATTAATTTGTGGTGGTACTGCAATATTTTAGTCAATAACCTAATTTATTGGGGTACTACCACAATTAATTGGGAATGTCCATATCATCCATCAAGTCCGTGCTCTTTTTTGTGTGAAAGTTTACCAAAAGGGGTCCTTTTGATCCAGGTTTAGGGAGGGCTCCATTAGCATCTCTCGTTGTCATCGGTTAGATAACTAACCAGCGCCCAGTGGATCGAGTCAACAAGAGAGGTTGGACATTAATTTGTTGACTGAAACTGCAAATTTTGATGTTTAATTCGTCAAATTTCAAATTTTAAGGGGTGCTTCTAAGGGAAAATTTCACATTGAAACCAATAGAATCATTTTCGGAATCTCCAAGTTTTGATTTGACGGAGTTATAAGCGTTGAAAGTTTCCAAATTTTGTCCGACCTCTCCTATTGACTCAGTCCACTGTGCGGCGGAGCCTCCAAAAATCATATCTCTGCTCGGATTCCGAGCCACGCATCAGTGAACGATCGATTATCGATATATCTCCATTGGAAGCTGTCGTAAGAAATCGATTATAAAGGTGTACCCTCCTCATCGATGCCTTGCCATAGGTTCAAAGGGCAGATCGATCGATATATCGCAAAGCAGTCCACCACGCACGCATCGGAGCCGCGGCTCGCACCGAAAAGGAGCGAAGGCTTTATGCGAAAAACGAGGCGTTTCATCATTTTCTGGGCAGGAATTTTTAGTGCTAAACAAACAGAGCGAACAAACAAACAGGACGGCAGACAAACTTTGTTTCCCAACTCTTGTCCGGAGTCCGTTAACCGACTGGCCCGGTCCGAACGCACGGCTTTCGAGGAAGAGACGTAGATTTTCTATTTACTTAATATGCGGTCGAAATGTGGACGTGTGTGCCTTCTTGGTGCGCGGCCGCGCGCGTTCGTGTTTTCTTTGCCCGGGCTCTCATCTCCGCTCGGTGCATCCATCGCGGCGGCGCACGGGAGAGCAAGTCCATCCTAAAAGTTGGACAAAATTTGGAAACTTTAAAAGCTCCTAAATTCGTGAAATCAAAACGTGGAAGTTTGAAAGTGGCTCCATTGGTTTTCTCGCAAAATTCCCTTCAAGAAACACTCCTTAAAATTTACAAAGCGACGAAATTAACTTAAAAATTGGCAATTTTTGTCAAAAATTTCATGCCCGACTTTTTGGTCCATTGTGCGGCGAGGCGCATCCGTAGTGCGCGCCTCCGCGGCCCTTCAGCGGGCATTCCGTGCGCTCTGCTTGTCAAACAGGATTTGGTTTTAGTGTCAATAATACAAACACGCACCTTTACAACGATCATTTTGTAACAACATTGTCAACACGGAGCGTTTCCAGTATCATCTGACCTTCTCGAATGGCCCGGGCGGAAAGGATACAGCCAATCATAAACCCGGTAACAGATATCGAGAGTCGAATCATTTGTGGATGTACCGATATTGAGTATCAGGCTACTTTAGCCAATTTTATTGGAAATACGGGGCCTGTTAATGGTCATGTTAACCATGGACACTTTCTGGCTTCTCGCGTTAGAAGAGATTCCATAACTAACTAATTTCAAGAGGAATACCTCACTCAAACTGTTTCAAACTTGTTCCGACTATTTCGCCTTCAATATCTCGACAGGCAATGTGAGCGGTTTTTGAGCAGTAATAGTAGCCCTTACCATTTCAGTAGTGTTCACTCCGCTTATTCATAGCTGTAGTAGCTTAATACTTCACGCACAATGCGTCTGACTTGTTGCTAACAGGTTGAATTTATCCTCAGCTTTTTGGAAGATGATGTCATTCACAAAAATTCCTCGGTGTCTTATTGATTTCAGATCGATACTGCAAGCTCCCAAAACTAATTTATATCCAAGCAGTATGCATGCAAATTGAACTTGATCAGTATTCTCACGTGCTAAGGAAAAACGCCGTATGAACCTCCGTAAATTGCCAGATTTCATTCGGTAAAAACGAATTTAATGGGAAAATTATTGACATTTTCTTCAAAGTTTTCCCGACAGTTCTATTCGCAATTTAATCTATAATATATGAAAATCTCAAGAAAAAAAATGCATTACTCTCCTCAAAATACATGTTTTATTTAGAGAAATTTGGCAACTCTCGAAGGTTCATACGACGTTCTTCCTTAGCACGGCAATCATCACGGATATATTGAAAATCCACCCTAAATGATGTCCACGATCCAATCGCGAAAGTTCTTTCAAAGTAGCCTTCGCATTACAAGATATTTCGAAACTAGAGGGCGATCAATCTGGAGAGTTGATTAATCTGCGGTATCATTTCTCCCAATCGTATCAAACCAGAGATCCGTGGCCACGAGGGGGAGAAATACCTTCCTCAGAGGTTTAGTTCACCCTCAGGTCCATAACTCCCCTTTCCTCCCCCCACGAGCCCGTTACTCCCCCCTCCCTTTGTCAGATCGACCGTTGTGCTTGAAAGAGTCAGGGTGGCCGCCAATTTTCAATGGGAATCGCCCTTGTCCAGTGGACAACATGCGCTTCCTACACTGGTCAGGCCTCATCTTTTGTCCGTGAAATCTTACTCAACCGAAGAGCGTTGAGCAAAAAAGTCTACTCGACCTTTGGCATGAGCCCTCATTTGTATGGGATTGTATCCTCAACGAGGCTCATGACTTAGACCCCTTGGGCCTCCGGTTGAGCAACCGGTATATGTTCTGTTTATTTTTTGATTCCCTCGCCTTTTCTGACTTTGACTCCGTCAGGTAAGGCGTTCGAAATTTGTATCGTGTTTACCTGGGCTTGGACCCTTTCATTGTCGTCCGAGAAGGGAGGTCTTACAGTTTTACGCGTGTAATTTATTGCTTCATTTGCTTCATGTCCAGATGATGTCTCAATTTTTTCGGCTCTCTCTTCTTTGAGAAGTTCTGCCACGAATCTTCGATATTGATTTCGAGGTTTTTCATATTGTCCAGTTTTGATCATATTAGAGTGAACCGTTTGCGGAGCAACCTATTGCCGTGTTATTTGATTCCTCTGTGTCTAGGAAGACTTTTCACTGTTATCATCTCTGTACTGAAAAAAAATTCTCGGCGTTTTTACCAAGGTCCATTGGTACCTTTACCATCTCACTTTTTTTTACCAATTATTGGTAATTTTACCAAAACAGTCTGGTAAGCTTACCTATAAACCGGTATTTTTACAGTTTTTTTTTTCAGGTAAGAACACCACTTTTATTGGTAATCAATTCCCGGTAACTTTGCCATTTTATCTCGGTAATTCTATTACTTACAGTCGATAAAAAATATTGGCGTTTTTACCAAGGTCCAGTAAAATTACCGAGAAAGTTCAATACTTTTACCGAGATTTCTCGGTAAAATTACCAATTCCATAAATGGTAATTTTACCAAGAAAAAACTAGGATCAAATAGAACCCTAAATTCTTAGTAATTTTACCCTTTTCAAGTAAATACACCGAGATTTAGTTTTCAGTGTGTTACCATCTCACGAAACCTGGATTTTCAAAAAATTAATTTCACTGACCATAGAAAATAATGTTTCCATTCCCAATTTTTTATTAAATTTTCATCGCAGTCAGGGTCTTGTTTGGAAGGGATCAGAGCCTGCCTGATTCCCCTCCCCTCTTAAATTCGAAACGGCAACGTCTGGTTGCTCTCGATCGTGAGATGAGAAACAGGTGTAATTCAGTGGCGTGGCGTGCTTTGCGATATGTCGATTGTCATGCCATTTAAACCTATGGAAAAGTATCGATAAACAGGGCGTTCGCAGCGAACACCTTAATAATCGATTTTTTACCATAGGTTTAAATGGCAGAACAATCGATACATCGCAAGTCACGCCACGCCACTGGTGTAATTTTGAGATATTTTTCAAGGCTTGTCGCTGGAGTGCAGTTTGAGGCATGCTTACTGCCGCATGTTACGCCAGACCCAGGACAGCCGCAAGTTGAGTCCAAGAAGGGTTAGTAATACAGAATATTCCAGGGAAAACTCCTAGCACTGTCTCTTGTACAAGGAACCACCCCTCTAGTGGTAGTAAGGGCTGGCCTTACCCCAGAAATATGCTGCATATACTTTCCACTCTTTGCGAAGTGCACGCTTACCAATGACTTACCGTGAAGACGAAACATTTGGACGAATTTGAATCGGAAGTATCCCAGCTGCATTTGACGTCATCTACTTTTGACATGCGCTTTATATTTTCAACGCAGAACGACTCAAACATTTCAAATTGTCTGTGAATTTACCCCGGATAATGAAAAATATGATCACAAAGTTTCAAAATTTAGGGTTGTCTGGTTTTACGTTTAAAAAATTAGACATCAGGGAAAATTAAGAAACGTCAGGTGTATCGCTACGCTTGTTCCAGTTAAATCCGTAATTTTGAACTTATTTTCAAATTTTTCGAGGACACTTTAATTGCAACTTTTTATAATGTGTTTTTTACAATTTTTTCTAAAAAAAAAAAAAAAAAATTGCTAGGAGACTACAAGCTTGTTCTTAAATCCCAGTCCGTAAGACTTATGGAAGGGAGAATTAAACTTTGTAAAACAACGGACGAAAACAGTCGGTCACTATCACGCGTTAAGAGCGTGTGTAGACAGGTGTGGCTCTGTCGAATCGTTGATCAGGTAGCCTAAGTACATATCTTGATTCTATCGTGAGCCCTGAGGAGCTTAGGGTTGAATGTACCACAGAGCCCATCTCAAGGAGCACTTACGCCCTTGCATCGGCTCGACGGAATCCAAGCATCCAACACACTCGACACATTCCTCACTTGAATACAACTTTTTACTCCAAAGTACATCGAGCATGAAATGGGTTGCTTGAAGGGCCCCAGCTCGGTTCACAAGAGACTTTCTTGGAAACGGATTCAAAGCGAGTATTCCATAATCTAACATTTCATTAATCACTGTGCTCTCAAAATTAGCTCAATGACTTATTTGCTTATTTTTCATTTGTGATGAGTATGATTCCCACCTGATAATGCTTAACTTTAATGAGGGGCCGTAGAAAAAAAATAGGTGAAACGCATACTGTTATGCAGAAATGAAATTTGAAATGGCAGCGGCTCACTTTTATTTGACAAGGCGTGAGTAAAAAGTCGTATTATGTTCGGAGGCAACACTCGCAACATGAGCCTGTCACACCATCAAAGCTGGCCATCAAATTAACAAGGTCAGGGATTGTGATTGGCTTATTCGATGACTTGAGCCAATCACAGCACTTGACCTAGACATTTTGATTGAGTATTTTGATAGTGTGACACAGGCTATGTTGTGAAAACAAGCAACAATCGCATTTTGTTCGGAGTTGTTTTGTGTTGTGGGGGCGGGGCTTATTTTCGCGCGCATAAAACCTTGGGGACCGAAATGGCAATCTTTTTATGCGTTTCTTTGCCCCCTGAATGCATTCCAGAAAATTTTTAAAAACTCGATACAAATTCCCATTTCTGAAGGCATTGGGGAGTTTGGAGAATCAGATAGTTTATGTCAAACTGGGCCAGATTTGTGAAACAGATTGCTTAACACGTCAATTTTATTGTGAGTCATCAAACGGCAAGAATACAGATGATACCCAAAAAGGACTTTTTCATGTATTAGTTCTAGGTTTCTGAAACACTTTTTCTGTAAATCCGACCCTGGCGACTTCGCGTGGCGACAAAAAGTTTTTAAGGACTCGTTGAGAATTTCCAATTCTGAGGGCATTGTACAATTTGCAAAGTTAGATAGTTTGTCAAATTGGGTCTTATTTTCAGAAAAGACCGCTGAACACATAAATTTTATTGTGAGTCATCAAACGGCAAGAGCACAGATGATGCCCAAAAAGGACTTTTTTATGTATTAGTTCGCGGTTTCTAAAACACTTCTTCTGTGAAACCGACCCTGGCGACTAAGCGCTTTGCTTTTTCTGCGCCGACGTCCGACGCACAGTGGGTCGAGTCAACAGGAGAGGACGGACAAAATTCGGAAACTTTAAACGCTTATAACTCTGTTCACACAAAATTTCGAGGTTTTAAAAGTGGTTTCACTGGTTTTCTCGAGAAATTTTCCTCTAGCAGCACCCCTTAAAATTTAAAATGTGACAAATTAACCATCAAAATTGGCAGATTTAGTCAAAAATTTTATGTTTGACCTCTCTGATTGACTCGATCCACCGTGCGACACCCGATGGCGTCTGCATCATCTCGAATTTTTTTTTTTTTTTTTCAAACGATGATGCGACGTCTAGCTCTCATCCTCGTGTCATCCACTCCGTGTGGGGTCAAATGGGTGCTCCTAACGGGCAGCCTATCGCGTTTCCAGTTTCGGTTTTCGTTTTCAAATTGCTGTCACTTAACTCTTCGCTCCTTAATCTACATAACCATACCAGTATATTATATTCTTTATTCGAGTTCATATGATACCCTTAGCACCAGCAAAAAATATATGGAATAAAAAAAAAGTAGACAAAAAAGCAAAACTGCTTGCGTATGCCAACTCGGTGTAAAATAGATGCTGCAATAAGGTTTATTCTTCTTTTCCTTTCCAAACCTCTGACTTTCACTATACTATTCGGCTTAAGAGCTCCTCCGTACACGTGGCCCTACGAATTTAACACAAAAACAGGTAGTATTCGATCCGTCCGAAGAATTGATGCAGCTGCTAGGTACGTCTTTTGAAGGGCTTGGAGGACAAGGCGCATAAGTGCAGTTTTGCTATTTCGAGAGATACATGTTTAAAGTTTCGAAATTACATGGACCCTTATGTAAGTATCTTTCACAGCGAGGAACATGCACCATGCTCAACCTTAACAACTCCTGATGGCGGGCACGTTTTGAAAGTCAATTCTCAGATATCAATTTTATTTAACCTTCGGCTCGCTCCATTGATGAGATGAACCTCAGCGGACAGATTGTTGAAATTGATAGACAAAGCGATAGACAAAGAAGACATATCCCATCTCCACCAATAGGAACTCTCCATATTCTGTTTATCGTCTTTGTCTATAGCTTTGTCTATCAATTTCAGCAATCAGCCCGCAGGCACCTGAACCGCGCTGAGGGAAAGAACCTCATATTGTACTTGTATTTTTCAACACTGCGCTTTTGAGTGGACGGCACAGCACAGAAGGGATAGACACACCCGTTTTGGAATGCATCGAAAATTTCTCAGACCTTGTTTCTGCGTGACGATCCATGGGATTGGTCCCAAGTTCAAATCGTAGGAATTCGCAGGAATGAAACTTCTGGGCTTTTTTCATGTTGAACAAAACAAAACAACATTCTTCTTATTCTTCTTCTCTCTGAGTGATGTGAGTCGCTCCACAAGGACTCTGCTTGGCACTCTGATTAGTATTGACGAAAACAATATTTTTCTACTTCGCAAACGGGGCAAATCCCTTGAACCGTGCCGCGCAATAGATCGGATCAATTAAAGAGGTCGGACGTAAGATTTTTGACTAAAATCGCAAATTTTTATGTTTATTTCGTCACATTTTGAATTTAAAGGGTGTTTTCAGCAGAGAATTTCCGAGAAAACCAATGGAGCCACTTTCAGTTGCTCGAAATTTGGTATAACCGGAGTTATAAGCTTTTAAAGTTCCAAATTTTGTCCGACCTCTCCTACTAACTCGATCTACAGTGCACTGAAGAAGAAGAAAAAAACACATTGGATCTAGAGTCCAGACTCTTAAAAACATCGAAAAGAAAGAATACTCTTGATTCAATCAGATTTAAGCTTCAATCAAGAACCAAGCCTCTTAATTTGAGCGGATTTCCTTTTGATTTAAGCTTAAATCTGATTGAATCAAGGGTCCTTTTTCTGGTCAATGTTTTCAAGAGTCTGGACTCTAGATCCAATGTGTTTTTTTTTCCAGTGTGTGCCATGAAGACAAAGCTTTCGGGACCAATTGTTCAAAAAGCTGATTTGCATCTATGGCGGAGAATCAGTCATTGTAAAATCTTGACCAGGAAATTCGTTGCCGGTTCAGGAGGGAATCGATGGATTCGCCTTCGTTTGGCATTGTAAGCAAAACGAGTTCCGGCGAGAGATAATGGTGGTATCTAATCGACGAGGATGGTATATTTTACAAAACCATCACCGAAGATCATAGTATTTTGACAAAACTATTTTCAGAGGAATATCCTTTTTTTGTCGATTGATCTAATTGAATTTAATTAATGAATTTTTGTTCTGAATGAAAAACAAATGATGAATATTTATCTACAATAGGCTGTGCCTATATTTCAACATGTAGAGAGTTGCTTATGTTTCACCTACAAAAAAGGAGAGTTTTATTCCTCTGAGGAATACGTGAAATGTTGACCCTTGTCGGTTTATGAGCGGTATTAAATATTTCTTTCTGATTCCTCATTTTTAATGGAATCGCTACTTTTATCATTACACGTTTGTTAAAGTGTACTAATTGCTTGTGATAGGGTATCTCTACCCCCCCCCCCCCCCGTTTTATCAGTTCAGAAAAATAAACACGTTTTCTTTACACGTCCAATAGAAAATATTTTAATAATTTACAAAGATAGTGTACAGTTCATTAGTATTTTAATTTAAAATACTTTCGTTAGGCATCTATTTTTTAGTAATACTGAGAAGTAATATAAAATGATTTATTATTAAAAACATGTACATAAAAACATCTAATTTATACATATTTATGGACTCTAAACAGCCCTAACTGGTTTTACATCCCACTGATAATAATAAGATCAAACTAAATTCTTTGGTTCGATCCGGAGATTGAATTACAGCAAAAACAACCGGCGGCCTCATAGTTGAAATGTATGTCAGCATGACAAGACATCGAAAACCGATATATTACACGGCACAGATAGGGCTATGTATTGTCTTTTCTTGCTGGCAAATTTTCAACAATCAGGCGGCAGGAACTTTCATTTTTCCGGAAACTTTACCGGTACAAGCAGCCGTCAAGTAACTATTTTTTTTCCTAACTTGGTTTTTCTCTGGAACACAAATATTACGAACATATTCATAAATCTTGATTTGTTAATAAGTACATGAAAGCTTACATACCTAAAGGCAAGGAGATTCTATATAAATTCTTCATTCCTCGTGATGTTTCTCTCTGTACAAATGACGAATACATAAAATCATGTCAAAAGAGAAGGAACCACAAAAAACCGAGCAAAATTCCTTTCAAGGTTTAAATAAAAATTGTTTTCTTAACTGCTGCTTGACCTTGAGCTATGATTGATGTAGAGTAGGTATCTGAAATATCAGTATTATCAGTGTTATTAATATGAAATTTTGATTCGTGCAAACATCATAATTCCGTTTTAACTAAGAAATTGTTCGGAAATTATGAGTTTTTTCAGATATACTATACTTTAAAGCGAAACCAAAGGAATATCTAATCATACGAATGAGGGATATTTTGAAAAACATTTATTGGCAACAGATCATCGTTGAACACGTCGAAGAGATAAAAAGGTGAGGTGTGATTACTTATACCTACCTTAAAAAAAGAACTACTAAAGTTCAAACTCAGACTGCCAATTTTAAGAACTTCCGAAAGAGATGCCCGAAAAAAGTTTCGGGATGAAAACAATTTTGAGGGAATTTAGCTTGATCTTCATATTTTTTCTTTTTTGGTATGAGCTCACAAAATCTAATGGTGCGAATCGAATGAACAGTCAAATAGATTCATGAGAAAGGAATGTGAATTACTGGATCGAAGTTTTAAAAAAAGATAATAATAATAAAAACACCGAGTTTCAGGCATGAAAACTTGTTCACAATATAAAATAACAAAAAGGAGAAAACTATTCAGAAATATAAAAATAATAAAGAAAAACCTTTTTGAAAGAATCTCATTTTAGGATTCTCAATATTCTAGAGAACAGAACATTATAAGGTGCAAAACATTTCTCAAGCCTCATGGGGAATTATTCTCTCTGATACGGTTCATTTAGTAGACGTTGGGATTTTTCGGACCCTGAGAAAGATAATGTGCCAGATAAGTACAAGTTTTGGTATATTTTCCGAAGGAAACACACTATATAAGTTTTATACGTACTTGGTCCGTCAAACTTAAATTATGTAAAACATGTTTCGATCTCGATGAATTTCCAAACAAAATTTCTGAGCTAAACCATATCATTTTAAAAACTAATGCGAGATACAGTTTCCAGGGGATTATAATGCTTTAAATTGAAATTGTGATTGCAAAGCTATTCAAAATAATTTCGTATATTTTAAAAAACCTGAATGACCGAGCAAAACATTTCACAAGTAATTGAACATTTTAAAAAATGGATGTTTTAGAATCGATGGCTCTTGAAAATGTAACATTGCCAAGATTTGGAAAAATAAGGGGGGAAAATAGCCCCAAAACTATGCTCTATGATACTTTCAGACGAGTGCACTAGTTTTCAATTTGTTTCCTCATTCTTTAAGTACACATCTAGTCATTTTAGCAACTTAAAAGAGTCTTGTCTCTCATTAATTTTGTTTCACATTAGTAAAAGGGAGGTAGATAAGAGGTAACAATGTTACACCAATTCTGTTCAGAACAAAAATTGGGTCGATTTTTTTTTGTCCCCTTACGCTGACTGAATCAATTTAAACACTTTGACCTCTCTGTGAGCCCATTGTCCAAAAATTCATATTAAAAATCAATGAATAAAGCAGTTCTTCTCAAATCATGAATTGAATAAAAGTATGAAAAAAGACATTCACGTAAATCACGTACGATGATTTGACCGGGATATAAACAAAACAGAATGAGAAAAACTAAAAAATGATAAATAAAAATGGGTTTAAAACGAACTGTATATCAGGAACTTGCTTCTTTTCACAAGCCTAACTATTTATCAAAGCAGTTTAATTATAAAATCAGTCAATGAAGAAATTTTTCTCAAAGTAAATTTTAAAACGACTAGAAGCTTACCGATAAATCAAATTATTTTAATTTGTACTAAAAACCTAACTATGATTTATTTACCTTTGCTTATTTCTCAGGTTTTTATGTTTTTCTTGAGGAATGTGATAATGTTCAAAAATATTTGAGAAACGAGCTGTGAGAGGAAGCTGACTTGCTATATGAGAAAAGTGTTTGCGTTACGTCTACATCGAGAAAAATAAAAAAAATTGACGTTTGGAAAAGAAGAAATGAAAGGAAAAGAAAAACATTGAGTTTCCACGCCGTCGATCTGGAAACACTTCAAATCTGCTAATGCTGAACATCATTTTGGTGATTTTGACAACATCTGATTGTATGTTCCTCTTGAGGAGAGCATCATAAGATGTTCACGTCTTGAGATGTCGAGATGTTCACATGCATCATAAACACCTCAAAATGTCACGTGCTATGGAATGACATGTTGTCAGAACAAACAAAAAAAAGGAAACTACACCGAGAGACTCATTCAACAATTCAACCATCAATTTTTCCGTTTCCTAGACGGAAAATTGTGTTGATGTCAAGCATCATGCTGACAACGAACGAAGACTACATGTGTAGTATAAGCAAAACAAGCGCCTATTCATGTACAGGACTAAGCTAAGCTGAACTAGGTATAGTGATGGAGTTTCGAGACCGGTGATGACTATGCCTGATGGGTGTTTGGGTATTTTGGGTATTTGGGTATTTGGGTTTATTGGATTTTTGGGTTTTTTGGATCTTCTTATTATGTTCTGGTACGTTGAAGGAGGTGTCATCTTTGAGGAAATTGCTACATTTCTGATAGGACTTGTTTTGAGGGCTTTTGATCGGTCGTCCCCGGTTGTTGAAGCTGAGCATCTTCGTTGGATCAGCCACAGATCTGTATTGGAAGTAGCCCTGTATTAGCTTACTCATACTTTCTCGGAACAAACACATCGGCCCTCGATTTTTTTCTGCAACAGAGGAACATTCAAAATTTCAAAAATGCAAACTCATCGATTCATAATTCATTTGCAACCAGTGGCGATGCGTTCAAATCAGAGACAAGAAACCCTCCACTGGCCTCTTGGCGACAGGTGGAAGCTTTTTATTTTCGGGGATTCAGCAGTTCCTTATGGACAATGGAGATGTTGCATGTGTGAGGAATTTGCGATTTGACTATTGATTATTGTGTGAAAGTTGGCGAGAAACACGATGGTGCCACTGGTTTTCTCTGAGATCAACTCCCGAGCTCAAAAAAAGCTCTCAAGTTGAGGCCAAAATGGAGGGATATCTCACCCTACCCTGAGGGTCCACCTCTACATCAAAACAATCTCTCCATGAAAAGATAGGGAGCAAATACATTGACAGGGCTGCCACTTCATTTGGGGACTCCAAAACGAAAACACGGCAACCCTGCTAATGTATTCGCTCCCTATCTTTGCATGGAGAGTTTGTTTTGATGTAGAGGTGGACTCTCAGGGTAGAGTGGGATATCCCCTCCATTTTGGCCTCAACTTGAGAGCTTTTTTTGAGCTTGAGAGTTGATTTCAGAGAAAACCAGTGACACCATCGTGTTTCTCGCGAACTTTTACAAAAGAATCAACAGTCAAATCGCAAATTCCTCACACATGCAACATCTCCATTATAAGGGAGCAACAGTCATCACCCTAATTTTGGCTATTGGCCTATCTACATGGTGGATGATGAGCTTCGGGTGACGTCATGAGTCAAACAAGTTTCCCAAACTTCGGCCATTTTCGGCGTGTTTGTAAAACGAAACTGCCAACACGTTATTGAACATCAACCACACGGAGAAAAAAAACTCGTGCGTGGGACCCGAAGTTTAGGTCATATGGATCTCTGAAGTTTTCGGATTGAGCATCTGAACACTTTAGGTCTAGCTGTCGAGGTTCGGATCACACATCTGAAACTTCAGTTCTTACATTTGAAGTCTTCAGGTGTGAGAACCGAAGTTTTTCGGATGTGAGAACCGAAATTTTCGGATGTGAAAACCGAAGTTAAAAGTATCGTAGATCGTAAAAAGAAGAAGTAGATCGTTAAAAGTATCGTGCTCTATGGTAGTGAAGTGTGGCCTTTGACGAAAAGAACGCAAGAAATGTTGAGGGCAACTGAAATGGATTTTTGGCGGCGATCTGCCGGCATTTCGAGACGGGACCGTGTCCGTAATGAGAGAATTCGCCAGGTGATGAAGGTTGAGAAAGATATCGTGCACGACGTCATGTCCAGGCAGTTATGCTGGTATGGACATGTGCAAAGAATGTCGGAGGAGAGGTTGCCCAAACAAGTTTTGGATTGGGTACCACCTGGGAAGAGGCGGCGGGGACGTCCCGTAAAGGGTTGGCGGCAGGGCGTTGAAGAAGAGATGTTGCGGTGTCAGTTGCCCGATAACCTCTGGGAAGACAGGCATATGTGGCGTTTGGGGGTCGTAGAACGCCAGAGTGCGTTATAAAGCGACTTTATATATATAAAACCGAAGTACTTCAGATGTAAGAACTGAAGTTTCAGATGTGTGAACCAAACCTCAGCAGCTGGACCTAAAGTGTTCAGATGCTCAATCCGAAAACTTCAGAGATCCATATGACCTAAACCTCGGGTCCCACGCACGAAGTTTTTTTCTCCGTGCATGTAGGTAAATCAACAGTAGAATGCTGAAGTCCCGAAAATAAAAGCTTCCACCGTGGCCAAGATAGTGGAGGGTCTCCTGTCTCTGGAGGTCCAGTTACACGATCAAATTGAGCCATCAAATTGGGCCTCTCACTGGTCGCCGCATTCAGGATGCGACCAATGAGAGGCCCAATTTGATGGCTCAATTTGATCGTGTAACTGGACCTCCAGAGACAGGAGACCCTCCACTATCTTGGCCACGGTGGAAGCTTTTATTTTCGGGACTTCAGCATTCTACTGTTGATTTACCTACATGCACGGAGAAAAAAAACTTCGTGCGTGGGACCCGAAGTTTAGGTCATATGGATCTCTGAAGTTTCGGATTGAGCATCTGAACACTTTAGGTCCAGCTGCTGAGGTTTGGTTAACACATCTGAAACTTCAGTTCTTACATCTGAAGTACTTCGGTTTTATATATATAAAGTCGCTTTATAACGCACTCTGGCGTTCTACGACCCCCAAACGCCACATATGCCTGTTCTTCCCAGAGGTTATCGGGCAACTGACACCGCAACATCTCTTCTTCAACGCCCTGCCGCCAACCCTTTACGGGACGTCCCCGCCGCCTCTTCCCAGGTGGTACCCAATCCAAAACTTGTTTGGGCAACCTCTCCTCCGACATTCTTTGCACATGTCCATACCAGCATAACTGCCTGGACATGACGTCGTGCACGATATCTTTCTCAACCTTCATCACCTGGCGAATTCTCTCATTACGGACACGGTCCGTCTCGAAATGCCGGCAGATCGCCGCCAAAAATCCATTTCAGTTGCCCTCAACATTTCTTGCGTTCTTTTCGTCAAAGGCCACACTTCACTACCATAGAGCACGATACTTTTAACGATCTACTTCTTCTTTTTACGATCTACGAAACTTTTAACTTCGGTTTTCACATCCGAAAATTTCGGTTCTCACATCCGAAAAACTTCGGTTCTCACACCTGAAGACTTCAAATGTAAGAACTGAAGTTTCAGATGTGTGATCCGAACCTCGACAGCTAGACCCTCTCACTGGTCGCCGCATTCAGGATGCGACCAATGAGAGGCCCAGTTTGATGGCTCAATTTGATCGTTTACCTGGACCTTGGCTCAAATAGAGCACTAGTTCAAAAACAAGATGGCGGCGCGGAGGGGGGCCTAACACGTTCAAAATAGATTAATCTGAGATACCTTCATTTAATGCTTCTGATGTCAAAGCATAGAGGACGATCATCGTTTTTCTATAATTTATTTTTTTAGCGGTATTGTAATTTTTCTCAAATGTGACAATTAAACTTTTGATGAGAGAATTCTTCCATCTCAACGATGCGTATCTTCTTCGGGGAACTTGGAAACACGCCTACATATGAGAGCAGCTGAGCCCTTCTCTAGTACGAACGTAAAAGAGCTTTCCCGCTTGTTCTATTTACCTTTTTCAAAAATTTTATGGACTTTCAGCGTAGTAACATTATCAACTTCCACAATCCTCTTCCCTCCCTTCTGTGGATTGGGGCGTTTTCCTTCTAATACGAGTACTTAGTAGAAATACGTGGATGCTCTGTTATAGAAAAAGATTCTGATGAATGATCACTTACCGATCCTATTATTCTCCATTTTGAATTGAAACATAAATATCTTTTGGCTTCTTCTGCAAATATTGTAAGTTCGAGACCTCGATCTTTGGTTTGAAATGTCAGATTTTCTGGAACAAAAAAAGAATACAAACTTTATTTTTTCTACATGCTCATGACGGAGTTTTGACTTTGATCGTAAAAATATTAAACCCAGACTATTTCTATGACGATAAACTCTACATCATCTGTTTCTAAAAGTGACCGACACCACACGGAGAGCCGACCATTGAATTAAGAATCCTATTACAGGAGATTCCCCAATTATCATGTGCACCTCCTCACTAGGTGAGTTTTGCATCTTTAAATGCGGGTGGCTTGCTAAATATTCGTTTATCGCCATTTTTAATGTATAATGTTATCTTCCTTTTTATTATTCTTCCTTCCCTTCATATTGCACACGCTATTCCAGTGTTAACGCACCAAATAAACACGCACGGTTATGAGGCTAACTATTCAATATCACAAGTTCGATCCGTGCTTGCTTGGCAATATGCCACTTGATGTGGCACCTTTTGAGAGAGAAGTGCATGAACAGCATTTCTCGTTTAGAATAAAAATCACAGCAGTGTGTCGGTCAAGAACGCCTTGATTTACGATTTATTACGGATTTTATTTGATCAAATTATACTTCTAGCTTTGATTCAGCGACGTTTTGCCTTGAGCTTCTTTATAGAACGACTCAGTTGTGATCCGTAGCATTGTTGGTGCAATTTCATGCCTCTATTCGAATGATCAGAATTCTGAGAAACTTTAAAATCGACTAAAGTTTTGGGAATGTCCACCAGTATGTTACAAAAAAGCTCTGTCAAACACATGCTTTAAAAACGACGCTGCATAAAAATTGTAAAAATAAATCACTGTGGATAATTTGAATGAGGGGGCTTGGAGGACAAGGCACATAAGGGCAATTTTTGCTATTTCGAGAAATACGCGTGTTCGAAATTTCGAAATTACATGGATCCTCATGGTGGAAAGTGCAAACTGACTTTTTGATTATTGAAAATTGGAATTTGGGAGCGAATTTTTCACAGAATATGCATTAAGACTTGAATTGACTGTTTGAAATCATTGATATCTCAAATTGTTCAAAAACTGCACTTACGCGCCTTGTCCTCCAAGCTCTTCAATTTACGGGTTGAATAATTAGAAGACAAATATTCAGAATTTTCCTAGTAAATTCGTATTTTATCGACGGAAATGTGACAACAACTAACGGTTCATACCTAGTTTTCCTGAGCACGGAAGAATTCGGCACTCCTTGGCGTAAGGGCGTATCTCTATTTCCGCATGAACCCCGAAAAGCATTGAGTTATAGCGAGAACACGGCTCACGTGGAATTCGGGATACGCCCTCATGCTATAGGAGAGACGAATTTTGCCGTGCTAAGGAAAAACTTCTTATGAATATTAGAAGGTTGCCAGATTTCTCGTCATGAAATATTTCTTTTAGAAGAAATTTATGAGTATCTTCCCTTGAAATTTTCAGTTAAATTGCGAATAAAATCCTCTGAAAAATTGGAAGGAAATTTTTCATAAATTTTCCTGCACGGAGAAAAAAACTTCGTGCATGGAACCTGAAGTTGAGATCATAAGGATCTCTGAAGTTTCCTGATCCCGCATCCGAAAACTTGAGGTCGAGCTGCCGAAGTTCGGGTCCGACATCGAGGCACTTCGGTATGTACCGGAGTACTTCAGATGTCTGACCCGAACCCTTCGGTACACATCGCAGTCAGATGTCTGACCCGAACTTCGGCAGCTGGACCTCAAATTTTTAGATACGTGATCCGAAAACTTCAGAGATCCATATGACCTCAACTTCGGGTCCCACGCACGAAGTTTTTTTCTCCGTGTGGAAATGCGAATGGAAATGTTGCATGTGTGAGGAATTTGCGATTTGACTGTTGATTCTTACGTTAAAGTTCACGAGAAACACGATGGTGCCACCGGTTTTCTCTGAAATCAACTCCCAATCTCAAAAAAAGCTCTCAAGTGGAGGTCTAACTGGAGGGGATATCCCACGCTATCCTGAGAGTCCACCTCTACATCAAAACAAACTCTCCATGCAAAGATAGGGAGCAAATACATTAGCAGGGTTGCCACTTTTTTTAGGGACTCCAAAACTGAAAACGCGGCAACCCTGCTAATGTATTTGCTCCCTATCTTTGCATGGAGAGTTTGTTTTGATGCAGAGGTGGACTCTCAGGGTAGGGCGGGATATCCCCTCCATTTTGGGCTCAACTTGAGAGCTTTTTTTGAGCTTGGGAGATGATTTCAGAGAAAACCAGTGGCACCATCGTGTTTCTCGCGAACTTTTACATAAGAAACAACAGTCCAATCGCAAATCCCTCACATATGCAACACCCCCATTTTAGTTGAATTGACTGTTGATTCTTACGTAAAAGTTTGCGAGAAACACGATGGTGCCACTGGTTTTCTCTGAAATCAACTCCTGAGCTCAAAAAACACTCTCAAGTTGAGGCAAAAATGGAAGGGATATCACACCCCACCCTGAGGGTCCACGTCTTCATCAAGACAAACTCTCCATGCAAAGATAGGGAGCAAATTCATTGACAGGGCTGCCTGCTTTCGTTTGGAGACTCCAAACTGAAACGCTGGCACCCTGCTAATGTATTTGCTCCCTATCTTTTGCATGGAGAGATTGTTTTGATGTCAGAGGTGGACTCTCAGGATACCGTGGGATATCCCCTCCATTTTGGGCTCAACTTGAGAGCTTTTTTTGAGCTTGGGAGATGATTTCAGAGAAAACCAGTGGCACCATCGTGTTTCTCGCGAACTTTTACACATGAATCGATAATCAAATCGCCAATTCCTCACACATACAACATCTCCATTCTATCGAGGGAAATTCGGCAATGCCTGAAGGCTCATACGGCGTTCTTCCTCAGCTCGGCGGAATTGGTGTGGGGTCCTTGAAACATCTCTTGGCGCAGCGCGTCTCGCGGAACCCGCCAGCACCCACGACCCACGCTCGCGCCACAATGGAGACACTCGCTCGCCTGGACATAATTCAACTTTTACGCGCGCCGCCGTCACGGTCGGACGTTGAAGAATTTGGGGATAAACGTCGATCGTGTATCCGTCAGTGGCGTGGCGTGAATTGTGATATATCGATTGTTATGCCATTTAAACCTATGGTGAAGAATCGATTATTAAGGTGTTCCCTGTTTATCGATCCTTTTTCATAGGTTTAAATGGCCTAACAATCGATATATCGCAATTCACGCCACGCCACTGGTTCCAGAGTGACGCCAAACTCGGATCCCCCCTCGGACCTTTAATTAATGACCGGACCGTGTGACTATTAATCGCCGGCAGTAGAAATCAATTTGAGGGTATTTATATGCTACAAAGAACTATGTGCATAAAGTTTGTGTGGGACATAGTTCCTTTTGGCATAAAAACGTTCGTTTGATTGACTGAAAATTTGCGGAGCAATTACGACGACTGACACGCTGGGCGCCGGCGTCGACCCGACGTCGAGTCCTGTGCCGGATCGCCCGGGATCCATCGGAGGTTTACGGGTTATTTTTGAGTTATTTGGCGGATCTGGCAACAGGGGGCTAGGTGTGTTCTACTCGCCGACCGAGGAGCTACGCGTGGGTGGACCACGTACAACTCCAACAACGAAAATAAAATTATTAGTCCCATGTCCCGACATCAATAGGCGCCTGGCGGAAAAATGCAGGGGACCCTTCTGGGGAATCTGCTGGCGGTTGCCTACGGAGGATCCAAGAGCTGGTACATAGTTCAAAATTTCCGTTTTTATCTTTAATTCGGGTCGATTTAAGTTACTATTTCTTCGGTCGGATCAACCGAAAAGAACCTGGTTAAAATTTCTTGGACGATCCAAAATTTTTGGCTACAAAATGTTGATCAAATTTTAGGTTAGATCTACCGAAACTCTTGGTTACTCTCGGACAATTAATGATGAAGAAAGCGTCCTGCTGAACTAATGTAAATAAATAGTTAACAATTCAATGCGATCAAATTAAGTTTTAACAGTTTTGCACTTTTGATGCCACCCTTCAATTCCGCTTGTGGGTTCAGATAGAGCCGCCTAAGGGTCTTAACCCCTACCTCTTTCTCCCGTGCTGAAAAAAAGACGCGAAGTATAGAGAGGAAGTAAAACCAACCCTCACTCCTACGTCACTCTCTGTATAGTCTTTGACCTCGACTGATCGGAGAGTTGGAGAGCGGTCCGGAGACTGACGTAGCAAGTCTTCGGCTACTTCCTCCGGAGTCCAAAAACGGTTTGTCCTTGTCTCCGGGTGATGCTGGAGAGCTTTCTGGAGACTTTAGCAACGCATCTATTCTCGAAGGACCTAGGGTCCCTTTCATAGAGAGAATTGGACATGCGTTAAACAGAAAGGAACCAAGCCACATCAGCTATTGCCAAATTTAATGTGGCACTTCAATTTTTGACATGAAAACGGTTGTGCGGATTTTCATGCGAATTTCAGCGAATTTCCTCCATTGTACGGAGCAAATTCCTTAAAGTTTTCAAAGGAATCCACAGGAGCGTTCTCTCGTAAAAAATTAAATCGCCTAGTTAAATTTGGCAATAGCTGATGTGGCTTGGTTCCTTTCTGTTAAACGTGGTCCAATTAGGACAACGTGGCGATGATGTCACAAACGGGAATATCGATCACAGAAACTGACGTTTTTCGTAATCTTTGATGAACTCATTCCACAATTAGAGTCCCTTTATACCCAGAGTTAAGACAACTCGATTATCAGCTGACTGGCAGCCGGCCTTGGCTGGCCATGGAGGCCGAAACGAGTGCACCCAACGAACGATATTGAGGGATACGGATCAGAATCCTGCGATGTCTGTCACACAAAAACATCAACATCAACAATTGATCAATTAAAAGAAAATGAGATTGGTTGTAATAATTTCTTAATCTATTTCATTTGGACCATGAAATACAATTTCTCTTGATAACCACAATTAGGTAATATTTTCATTATTCTTGTTCACATTCGAGGTACCGCCATCTTGGCTGCATCGTTTCGGCCTCCATGAGCGAGAACCAATCAGAATTGGATTTTTTTTAGCCACTTTCAGCCCAACCAAAAGTGAGTTGTCTTAACTCTGTGTATAAAGGGACTCTATCCACAATGCCTGTCTTCGTTCCTGGCCCTCATTCCGTTTGTTCTTTGCCGCACCCCAATTCCCGGGCCCATCCCAGTTTATAATCTATAAATTGGTGAAAATGTAATCTTTGCTCCCGTGCGTGACACTGCTGAGGCCTAAAATACGGGAACCAATCAGAAATGGCTTCGTATTGTCTTTACTCCCAGTACAGAGGGACTCTAGAGGGACCCTGGCAGATATGGCAACGCGAGACGGAGCCCAGAACGGGCACGCAAGGCACGAGGCAAGTGACACCTCTATTCCGAACGACTGTCGCGTTGCGTTTCGTTGGGAACAAATCTTGGGAGGTAGCATAAATCATCGGTTATTCGTTGTCTCCCAGCAAGCGCCCGGCCTAGTGGGTCAAGCTGGGAAGTGGGATCCGAGTGCTGCCGTGCTAAGGAAAAACGTCGTATGAGCCATTCGGCTTTGCCAAATTTCCTTGGATAAAACGTGAATTTCCTGGTCAATTTATGAATATTTTCCTCCCAATTTTTCAGATACTTTAGTTCGCAATTTTATCCAAAGATTCTGAAAATTTAAAGGAAAGATATTTATAACTTTCCTAAAAAATTAACATTTTATCGAAGGAAATTTGGCAACTCTCGAATGCTCATGCGGCGTTCTTCCTTAGCACGGCAGAATGGCCGTTCTGCAGCGTCCACCGCGGCCGCGGCGCGTCAAGGTGAGGCGACCCCGAGCGCCCGGGTGGGCGGGGGGCGTAGCTGATGCATGTTGATCGCCACCTCGGAACCGAACCGCTGACAAGCGAGTCTAGGGTGCACCCAGCCACGCCGTAATGTCATTGTCTCACCTGCCACCAGCCTCAGATGAATGGCGTTCATGAGAATAGTGCGTGAGCCTGGCTTCGACGATGCTCGGCGATGCTCTGAGCGGCATTCAGGAAAGCTTTAAAGCTTGGCTGCGAGTGGGGGAAAAATAGGATAGTTGCACAATGCACTGGATCCTGCATTAATGGTTCACCTGATAGATTTGCGAACTTTAAGAACTAATACCGCCCACTAGTCCAGGCGCCTGGTAAGTCTACCTGGAATTTTGGGTACACAGCGATTTTTTGGGCTTACTTCATGTTTTTTGGGTTGCTGAATCCGAATCTGAAGTTTCCTACCGCGTAACTGGTGAGAATTTTCCGCCATTTTGAAAAAATGGCCTAAAAAGGCCTTTTTTGCGGTTTTTTTTATATAGCGGCTACGCATGAGAAAAAGTCCCGGATTTAGCTAATGTTTTGAATAGCTGACAAAATTTGGAAGAAAATGGTGTATACATATGCTAGGTTTGCTTAAAAATTGAGGAAGATACAGCATCGTGAACATCGCACCCATTCACGTTTTCGCGGCGCACCCGTTAACGCGTGATCCGGCTCGCCGCGGTCAGCTAAGTTCCGAAGCGTTCCAAAGTTCCGAGATCCGAGGTTCCTCAATTTTTGAGCAAACCTA
This sequence comes from Bemisia tabaci, assembly GCF_918797505.1. Taxonomy (NCBI): domain Eukaryota; kingdom Metazoa; phylum Arthropoda; class Insecta; order Hemiptera; family Aleyrodidae; genus Bemisia; species Bemisia tabaci. The sequence goes on from NC_092798.1 coordinate 19,704,797, forward strand.
GCATATTCATATACCATTTTCTTCCAAATTTTGTCAGCTATTCAAAACATTAGCTAAATCCGGGATTTTTTTCTCGTGCGTAGCCGCTACATAAAAAAAACCGCAAAAAAATGCCTTTTTAGGCCATTTTTTCAAAATGGCGGAAAAGACTCACCAGATACGCGGTAGGAAACTTCAGATTCGGATTCAGCGACCCAAAAAACATAAAGTAAGCCAAAATATCGCTGTGTACCCAAAATTCCAGGTAGCCTCATTTTTAGCTACCAGGCGCCTGGACTTACACGAGGAACAGGAAAGAAGATGACATTTTTGCCCAATAAACGGTAGTTTTTTGAGTTCTGGACCATTTAATACCTCAAGCCCCCCCCCCCCCCCCCCGGTTGAGACATTTTTGGCTACGCTCCCGTCACTGCGAAGTTGCAAATGATTGAAATTGATAGGAAAAGCCACAGACAAAGAGGGCAAAAGGAAACTGGAGCGATCCGATTAGTTGAAACGGGTGGTTCTTGTAGACCACGGGGCGAAAAGATGGACTCACTATAACGTTTCTCGTATGGTTTGCTGCTAGTCTATTACTTACCTCCTTAGTCCATTACAATCATTTCAATCGATAGAATTGTTCCATTTTCCCTTTGTTCCTTTTTTGTCCATCGCTGTGTCTATCCATTACAATAATCTGCCCGCAGAACGACCTTAGCTCTTCGCTCTTCTGTCGCGACGAAAGGACGTGTCCCAATTTCTATGAGTCTTATTTTACATATAAAACCATGCTTTCTGGGGCTCATGTTGAAACCGAGATGGGCCCTTACGTGCAAGGAGCGACGAACTGTAAGAGTTACTCGCGAATATTGATTTTTGACAAAACCTCGATTGACTCAAGTTCCACGCAAAATACCAAAGGGCAGGTGGTTGGATCGCGAATGGTCTGCACTTGCAGAGACCCCATTCTTTGGCGGATAATTCGTTCCTGGTTGAGCCCGAGCCGGGCATTAACCGGAGCCAGCGCGGAGAGACGCGTCCGATGCGACGCGCAGATTGAGGCCTCGAGCCCAGACGAGCGTGGGCTCGCAGTCGTCGGGCGCCGCGACGCCACTTCAAGCGCGCGACGCCGCACAGGGGATTGAGTCAATCACAAAGCTCAGACATGAAATTTTTTCACTCAAACTGCATATTGGTCCAAGCTATAGGAGAGGTCGGACAAAATTTGGAAACTTTAAACGCTTATAACTCCGTTTATACGAAAGTTTGAGGTTCTAAAAGTGGTTCTATTGGTTTCCTCGTAAAATTCTCTTTCAAAAGCACCCCTTGAAGTTTAAAATGTGGCGAAATAAACATCGAAATTTGCAGTTTGGGTAAAAAAAATTCATATACGAGCTTTCTGATTGACTCGATCCTCTGTGCGGCGCACAGTGGATCGAATCAATTGGAGGGGTCGGACATGGAATTTTTGACTAAAACTGCACATTTTCATGTTTATTTCGCTACATTTTAAACTTCAAGGGGTGCTTTTGAAGGCGAATTTTACGAGGAAACCAATGGAGCCACTTTTAGAACCTCAAAATTTTGTATAAACGGAGTTATAAGCGTTTAAAGTTTCCAAATTTCGTCCGACCTCTCCTATAGCTTTGGACCAGTGTGCGGCGACGCACGCTCCTAGCGGATCGCGTCGTTAATGGCTCCGACGAGAAGGAGATCCACCATCTTCATTAATGGTCCTTTCGAAAACTTTTCTCCTCCCCGCGACCTCTCACGAAAAAAAAGAAGAAAAAACGAGACGGGATTTTTTCTTTTCCAAGCATCAATTTGTTCGCTTATCGCTTTCTGAAGTGTCATAAGCCACCCACTCGAAAACCCGGGCTGGCCCGCCGCGCTTCAGTGATGGCCAAACTGGTTTTTTCGTTCGCCCTGAAAAGCGTGGAGCCCGGAACAGCGGTGTCGTTACTGCCGAGGAAAACCCAATTTATGTAGAGGTTACGATCAGTGGCGTGGCGTGATTTGCGATATATCGATTGATCGACCAATTAAACCTATGGATAAGTATCGATAAACAGAATGTTCGATTATTTACCACAGCTTCAAGTGGGGAAACATCGGTGGATCGCAAAGCACGCCAC